>NC_056731.1:1540616465-1540656465 GCF_019279795.1 Protopterus annectens | reverse complement strand
TACCTCAGACGTCTTCTCTCCTTCACTGATACACTTTTCTCCTCTACTGGCTGCTAGCCTGTTCACTTCTATCCCTATCTCATTCCCTTTCATCCTTCCCCTTTCACCTATCCTCCACCATACACCTACCCTTTACTCTTCACACCTTGACTCAACTCTTGCATTCTTGCCTCAATCCCTCCCCCTCTTCATACACTTTCTCCACCCCCAATTCTATAATACTGTCCCCAGACTTGTGGCACCATTTTTAAATACCCTCACATCCCATCCGGTCCTGTACTGCATAGTCTGCTGACTTAGCTTAAGGTGTATCCCAGCTGAATAACCTTGACCCCAGGTGCCTCCCGGTCTCTGCTTGGAATCCCTGGCTTCCCGCCCTTGAACGGACCTGTGACCACTCTCTTTGCCTCTGGAGTCTCCTCCTCTCTGATTGCCTCTGGAAAATCTTTCATATAAATGCTCTGACCCGCTCCATTCGCCCTTCGGGTTCACTCCGCTCCCCTACCCTACCCCCAATTCCCACCCACCACCAGTGGTCCTAGTTATATACTTCTATCGCCACACCCCCTCCCATTATCACCCTACCACATACTACTTCTACTTAACCACACCCTCTACCTCAACAATTTCTTAATTAAGCTATTTTACCTTTTAGGTCCACTCCCTAACCTTTCCACACCTTACCCTGTATTGCTATATTTTAAAGTTTCACTTTTACAACCACCTTTTATTTAGTTTTATGGTTCACTTCTTCCCTCAAGCTACTTCATCTCACACAACACTTTCTCCTTCTCCCACCTTTATTCTTACACACCTCACTCCTTCCCTCAACATACGCTAACTCCTTTTCTATACATCCTAATGGACCCAACATACAAATCTATATTCACAAACCTACTACTCTTAACTACAACTCTTGCTTCTCTTACAATTTCATACACACTAACCTTCTTTGAACATTCTTCTCTTCCTGAGCAGCACCACCCCTACCAACAAACTCTACCTGTTTCTCACATAAACTCCCTCAAACATAATAACATAACCACCACCTCTATCTATATACTTCCAAAGTACCATAGATGTAACCATGTTACTTACTTCCTTGGCAAAAAGATCCTAATCAATTACTACAAAATCCTTAAGTTTGTACAATATCCTCTACAACACCCCCTATTAGATGGTGATATTCATCCAAATCCTGGCCCCAATACTAATATTCCCAATAACCCATACAACCTAACATCTCGTACTATCACTACCCCTAATAGACCATCTAACTCCCTCCTGGTAGCTCACCTTAACATCCGCAGCATTAACAATGAAATTACTTACCTACATGCACTCTTAGAGGTACACTCATTTGACATTCACTGTATTACAGAAATATGGCTAAAACCCTCAACTCTGGACCAGGAGATTACCCCTCCTGGATATAATATCCTAAGATATGACTGCAAAATCAAAAAGGGTGGAGATGTAGCCATTTTGTATAAATCTGAACTCAAGTTTCACCCTTCAATGTGCTCCTACCCTCAGATACCAATGCTGAAACCCTTATTGCCAAGCTACAAATCAATAACTCCAAATATATCTCATTTGCACATATCTCTCCCCTGGGAATAATATGAATACACTTGAAACCATACTTAGTTACCTCTCTACCCACCTACCTCAGAAAACTATTGTGTTAGGAGACTTTAATATAGACTGGGCAACCTGTAGCTCCCCTAATCCTACCAATCATATAAATCTTCACGGTTTCTCAATAACCACTCCTACTAGAATCCATAAGCCAAGCAATAAGGAAACCACCCTAGACTGGATCCTTCTCAACAACCATCTTGATACTTATAAACCAGCAACCCTTCCCAATGATATCAGTGGCCATATGCTAACCTATATCATTAAACAAAAAATTCACAGCCCTAATACTAATAATTTTAAATCCTCCCACTCCAAAAAATTCTTTAATCCAGAGAGCTTCCAAAATGAACTGAAAGCATGTGACTGTTCACCTATGTTTCATCTCCAACTTGATGAAGCAGTGACCTATTTTAATACTAGATTCCTTCAGATCCTAGATTACCACGCCCCCTATCGCTCTTCCCGAATAAGAACCAAAATTGCCCCCTGGCTTACAAAACATACCAGGCAAAAGATCCTCCTCAGAAATAAAATTTGGGCCAAATGGAGAGCCTCCAAAAGTCCATCAGATCAACTTTACTTTAAACAGTTAAGAAATGCCACCAAGAAAGACATTCTCAGAGACAAAAAAGACTGTTACCTTCACCTCCAACAAACCCACCAAAAACCAAAAAAATTCTGGTCAGGCATTAACAAACTTCTTCAACCAGGGCACTCTAAAACTCCTGCCCCTTCAGGTTTCAACCATAATAACTCTAACCAGATTCCTGATGCCTTTAATAACTATTTTACTGAAGCCATTCTAACCCTAGCTAATACTTTACCACCTATTATCACTGCACCATTAAATATCATAATACTTCAACTCCAACCTTCCATATACAGCCTGTACCCAATTCCCTCATTTGTAACATCCTTCAAAAACTTAAACCATGCACCCCTTCTGCTGAATGTCTTCCAGAATACCTGCAAATTGCAGCTAAAGCCATTACCTATCCCGTCTCCATCCTTATAAATAGAACAATTTTAGAAAGCAAAATCCCTTCCATATCGAAAGTATCCCACATCATCCCTCTACACAAAGGTGGGTCATCTACCGAGCTCTCCAACTTTCGGCCTATCGCCTTATTCTCTCCAATAGCTAAAATAATGGAAAAATGCATACACAGAGAACTACTTGACCACCTTCTCCATAACAATTTACTTGACAACTGCCAGCACGGTTTTAGGCCATTCCATAGCACAACAACTGCCCTGCTATCTTTTTCTGACTCCATAAACAAAAATCGTAACAGTAATACTTTCTCCTCTGCACTATTTATTGACCTTTCAAAAGCCTTTGATATGATGTACCATGTCATGCTTATTGACGTACTAAAAGCCCAGTCGCTGGACACACAAGCACTACAGTGGTTTAAATCCTATCTTGAAAACAGACAGCAAGCAGTACTTTGGGATAATAATCTTTCTACTTCCCTCCCTGTAAACATTGGAGTACCACAAGGCTCTATTTTAGGACTTCTTCTCTTTTCATTGTTTATTAATGAGCTATATACCAAAATTCCTCAAGCCACCTACATACAATATGCAGATGACTCAACTTTAATTTGTTCAGCCAAGTCCATAATTACTCTCCAGTCCCTCACCCAAACAGTATTTAACAGTGTTGAAAATTGGTTCATGCAACACTGCCTCCTTCTTAACCCCCAAAAAACAAAATTATTACTCTTTGCTCCTACTCATAAGTCACCTCAGCTACACTTCACAGTAACATCTAACAATGGAACTAACATATCCCCTGACATTACAACCCATCTACTAGGAGTAACAATTGATAACAACCTTAGCTATGATGACCATATTAATTCTACAATAATGTCTGTCAACAAAAAACTAGGCACCCTTTACATAATCAAACCCTTCCTTACCTCTTCTCCCAGAATCACTATTGCCCAGACGCACCTGATCTCTACCCTGCTCTATGCTTCTGCAATATATACCAATCTATCTAGAATCTACTTTTCCAAACTTTCCACCAGTTACAATAACATAGCCAGATTTGCCACTGGCACCCCCTTTAGAAATCACCACTGCCACAACCTCCTACAACTGGGATGGTTAGAACTGCAGAACCTACTACTGTGTCTACAACTTATCACCCAAAAGATCCTTTATCATCCTAATAATACCCCAATCCTTACTAGTCTGATTACCCCCTACAAAAATCTTGCAACACTACGCTCAACTAACAAGATTCTAGTTTCCACTACTAAATCTAACAACAAAGCTGGAGACTCACTTTTCTCCAACACAGTAGGAAAAAGCCGGAACCAGCTTCCTAGTGAACTTTCCTCTCTTGCTTCCACTCATCTTTTTAAAAAGCATCTTAAAGAATATCTTAAAACTCACTGGCTTTGTCCCTTCTCTAACCCTGATTGCTATCTCTTTCCCTTTCTTGCTTTCTTTACACTTCTCTACTCCACTGTTCTATGTCACATACCTGTAATATTGATTACCTTCTTACTACTTAAAAAAAATTTGATAAAAATGGTTTACAATTCAAAATTGTGTTCTTTTGATTGCTCTCTCAAATGATTGCTCTCTGTATTTGATCTTAACTTTAACCTGCTAAAGGACTCTGTACAAGTTTATCTGAACCTCAGTTTAACAATATGCTGTAATTCATTTGACTATTACTATATTATTCACTGCTAATGCTTGGAGCTTTTCTCCCCGGGCCTCTTCTGAAAATGGACATATATCCAGCTAGACTAGACCAGTCAACACATGTAAAACAATAAATAATAAAGTTATGTACAGTGTAATACAAAGAACTACCTCTATAAAAACTTTTGAGATTAATATAAACTTTGCACATGAGAAAATGAAGTTACAAATAAGGTGGATGGAAGAACATGTAATTCACAATTTGTCATTTTATATTTTGAGTCAATTTTGTAAACACAACTTACTTAACTAGCTTAATGTAGTATGAAAATATGGAAAGAGGGTAGAAGGGGAAAAGGAGATGAGGAGTTAAGGAGTTGAAGGAGTAAAGTTTTCAGCAGAACTGCTGGCACCAAATACATGGAGGTGAAGGAGTGAATTGAGATAGGAAAGGTAGTGAGATTTAAATGATGTAATGGATTTGGTGGCACTGACATGAAGCTTTTTTAAGAAAGTGTTTCCTAAATTCAGTTCTAAACTTTGAGTATGAGAAGAGTTCTCTTGGCTAGGTCAGTAGTGATTCCTAGAGTTTAGGGGCTAGAATGGAGAAAGCATAATTGGTGCATTGTAGTTTGGATGCAGAATATGGCCAGATAGGGAGTGGATAGTGAGAAATGTCTTTGGTTGTCTGATGAGATTTTAGAAGATTTTTAGGTACTAAAGGTAAGAATGAGTCAGGCATGCGGGTTTTGGAGAGGAGAGAGGCCAGAAGGTGATCAGCCCAAACTATAATTTCTTAATGAACTAAAACTCATAAAAGTCTTCATGAGTAATAAAACCGCACCATACCATGCTGAGTTCATAGGTTCATACTAGGCTATCTGCCCTAGGGCATTTATAAGCCTAGCCAGAATGTGTTTGGCTTTCGCCACCCATTTTAAATTTATTTTGCTATGCCCTTTTTTCGAGGTTAGTATACTGTGCATCTGTCTAACAGTGACACAGAAGTGATACCCGGGGTAAACCTACGATCTCCCATCCACTCATCAAGATTCCTCTTGAAGAGAATCAATGAGGGACTCTGCCTAACCTGGACTGGGATTTTATTCCAGAGTGAAGGGAGTCTCTGGGTTATGAATCTGTCCCTCCAGCATGTCCTATTTATTTCAGTGCTGAGGTTCAAGTCTCTCGAGCACATAGCTCAATGGGATTTAGATTTTCTGAGGTGCAGCATGTCCATTAATTCCGGGTTGGACATGGATATATACGTCAGGCACAGATCGCCTCTGAACAGGCGGTATGCCACTGAGTAGAGCTGGAGTTTCTTTAACATGGCAGCATATGGCATCTGTTTGAGCCCTGTGATCCTCTTGGTGAGGTACTTTTGAGGTCTTTCCAGTTGCTGCAGGTGTCTGGTAAGGTACATCCCAAAAGGGGCATTGTACTCAATTATGGGCCTGATGAGGGATGAGTAAAGAGGCACAATGACCTCCCCTGATCTAGATGTGAATCCCTTCATGATAAGGTGGGCTATATAAAATGTTTTTCTAACCACTTTGGCCACGTGGTTGTCAAATGAGAGATTGCTATCAACTTGGGTCCCCAGGTCCCTAATTACTTCTTCTGTACTTAATGGATTACCACCTATGTGGTAATTTGTGGGCACTTTGTTTTTGCCAAAGGGGATGACTATACACTTTTTGGCATTTAGCTTGAGGCCATTGCTCTGGCACCAGTTGTCTGTTTCTATGAGGACCTTTTGGAGGATGCTTGTATCGGCTGGAGAGTCGATTATGGCGCCCAGTTTGCAGTCATCTGCGAACTTGGTCAGCCACAGTCCTTCCATGTTGGCCTGTACCTCCGAGAAATATATACCGAACAAGAGAGGTCCCAGGACTGAGCCTTGTGGGACACCACTTGTAACTAGTTTGGAGTCTGACATGGCTCCAGCAATTCTAACCATGTGGGTTCTGTCCTTGAGCCAGTTTGCAATCCATCTAGTGACATAGGGTTTATATTTAAGCTGGTGAGCTTACCTATATTGCCCGAGTGGGGTATTGTATCGAAGGCTTTAGCGAGGTCCAGGTAGGTTGTGTGGACCATCTTTCTCTCGTCAATCGCCTTGGTGACTGTTTCAAAGAAATCAACCAGGTTTAAAAGGCAGGATCTGCCCTTAACAAAGCCGAACTGGGTAGGATCCAGTGTCTGTAGGTCCCCAATATCTTTATTTATGAGGTCCATGATGATCCTTTCCATAGCTTTGCAGACTAAGCTAGTCAGGCTTATGGGGCGATAGTTTCCAGGATCCGTTGAGGCACCACCTTTATGGAGAGGGACCACTGTTGCTGTACGCCACTCTGGGCACATATCCTGTAGTAAGGCTGAGATTGAACAGTAGTTTTATGTTTGGGTTTAGCTCTTCTTGGAGTTCATGTACCACGCAGCCCGGGACACCGTCTGGTCCCATTGATGCTGTGTTTTTTGCTTTGGAGAGGACGGCTCTTACCTGAGCATCTGAGATGTCAGGGGGGCAGCACTCTGCTGGGATAGATATTTGCCCTTTTCATCGGAGTGTGTGAGAACTTTGCGCTGAACCTGTCAGCTAGGATGTTGGCAATGTCTGTGGGTTCAGTGTATTTTTTGTCATTTTGGACTAATTCTGAGCATATCTGGGAATTACCACCCAGGTTCCTAACATAACTAAAGAAAGCCTTGTGATTATCCTTAGTGTCCTGTGCAATTTTTCTCTCAAAGCTGGCCTTGGACAATTTTATGAGTGCCCGTAGTTTTTTGCTAATACTGATCAGTGATGCCTTCCCTTTTTGGGATTTTGCTCTATCATTTAGTAGCTTCCTCCTTCTGTTGTATAGTTTGTTTATGGCTGGGGTCCACCAGACAGGACATCTGCCTTTGAAGGATTGGGTCTTGGTTTTATTTCGGGATCGCATGATCCATGCATTCCTGAAGGTGTTCATAGAATGCGTTTATAAAGGATTCTGCGGTCTGGGCCATATTTTTCACAGGCCCGGGGGCTTTGAAGGATTCCATCTCAGTTTTGAGGAGTGTGAAATTTACTTTAGAGAAGTTTTTCACTGTGGTTTTCTGGGCAGGGGGTGGGGTCGGGATGTGAATATCCAGTGAGATTAGTTTATGGTCTGATCTTACCAGTGAGGGATACACTTCTGGTCTGGAGCATAGAGTCCCATGTTGGTGATGATCAGGTCCAGTATGTTTTCCCCTCTTGTGGGAGTGGTAACAAGTTGTTCCATAGCATTTGAGTTTATAAATTCTAGGAACCTTTGGGCTAGGGTGTTGGAGCTAGAGTAATGCTCCTAGTCTATGTTTGGGTAGTTGAAGTCGCCTAATATAATGGTGTTTGGAGAGACCTTCATATTTTCCAGTGTTCTCAGGAAGGCCGAGTGGGGTTCCTGGGTTTGGCAGGGTGGTCTGTAGCAGGCTATAAACTGGAAGGCAGTTTTACCCACTGTTAGTTGCACATGGATATTCTCTGATGCTTCGTGCTTTGCCACCAACCTGGAGTTGTGGGTATCTTTGATGAATATCGATACTCCCCCTCCTATAGTGGTTCGGTCCAAGTTTTGGGGCCGAAAAGCATGCTATGAGGTATAACCTGGTAGTGCTGGGGTGCTCTCGGGAGCCCTGAACCAAGTTTCTGTTACTGCACAGATATCGATGTTCTCCATGCTAAGGAGAGTTTAGTCGTGCATCTTGAGGTTTAGACTTCTGGCGTTGAGTAGCATTACTCTTAGTTTCTTATCCCTTGTGATACCTATGGAGGTGGGTTTGTCTTTTGAGCCTTGCCTAAAAAAGGCACTATAGGGGTAGCAAGAGCCTTTGCCAATATCCGAAAGCCCAAGGGTGACAGGTGCAAGCCGTCCCTAGCGAAGCATCGTGGCTTGTCGAGCATATCATCCCAAGCTGACAGGCATTGGATCCCCTTTGAATGACACCAGTACTTAAGCCAATTGTGGAAATTGATCATCTTGTCTTCATATTGTTGCATCATTCTTGGTGAGGGTAAGATGCTACTCAAGGTCAGGGTCATACCGGCCTGGGCTACATGCTCAGGGAGCTCCTTTATGTCTCTTTTCATGTAGTCCAGGGAGGTACATCTCAGGTCATTCACACCAGCATGGACAATGACTGAGTCATATTTGTACTTGCCTTGGAGTGACCTGAGTGTTTGTGTTATGTGGCGGATCCTAGCTCCCGACAGGCTGCTCACCATGACCCTCTTCTTGTTCAGCCTGGTGAGCGGGACGTCAGTGTGCCTGACGATAGAGTCACCTATTACAAGTGTATTAGGTGTGTTGTTTAGTCTTAAGGGCTGTGACTGTTCGGCACACTGGCTTTGTGAGATATGTGTTGCACGTGTTTTGTTTTGGGGTAGCGGTTGCTTGGGTGTCTGCTTTGGAGGTCTCTGCTGCTTAGGCAGATCTTTATTTAGAGCCTCCGAGTATGTTTTTATGTGATTGTGTTTGGTTTGCTGTCGTGGTAGGTCTATGTGAGACTGGAATTGTAGTGAGTGTGGTTTCCTTCTCCTCCTGACCTGTTTATGCCAGTACTGAGTTGAGAGAGCTTAGCCTCCAGTTTGGCTGTATGGTTGCATCTCTCACATGTGTTGGAATTTGTTGGGAGGAGGAGGGGGTTGTCTGTGTACATGAGTCACTTGTAACATTGCCTCAAGATTCCCAGATTCACCAGCTGGACCGGAGAGGAGATAGACAACTGACCTTTGGACATGCTAGAATAATATTGGGAATTCCTTAATAATTGAAAACAAGGGCCAGTGGAGAGTGAGGGTGTAGTGCTTTTTATTTTTAGTGCTGACTTATATAATTGCTTTAGTGAGCAAGTGCCAGGTAACTTAAGTGCAATGTGTTACAGGTAACTTAAATGCAAAAATGACAAACAGCAACTTTCTTTCAAGTGAAACAAGGAAATAAGTACAGTAAGCAATGCAGATATCACTAGTGATCCACAGAAGCTGAGAAGCGTATTAGGTGGAATTAGCGTTCCAGGGAAATAGCAAGCAAACAAACAACAAGCATATAAACAAAGCTAGATTCAGCAGGCCTAGATCTAGTCTATGCTACAGCAAACAAGGTGTACCAATTTCAGTAAGATACAGTTCAAATATTCAGGCACTATAAACCTTTAACCAGAAATTCCCAGCTCAGAAGGGCAGAGTCCAGCCTCTTCTCCCACAAGAGTGCAGACCACGAACCTTCTTAATGTAAAATAACTGACCTGAAGCCCAAGTGCTTAAACCAGAACTAATACACTTTAAGAATAACAGACACTGGGCTCTCAATCAGCAGTTCCCAACTTAGAAGGATGAAAGCTACCTGTCCTGCCACCGCAGTGCATGCCACAAACCTTCCTAATGTAAAACAACTGGTCTGAAGCCCAAGTGCTGTAGTGATCTACAAATGCTCAGAGTTACTTGTCATTACCAAAACACACCATATTAACCTCCCAAAACCTAACACCATATTATTCACTATCATTTTTTATCATAAATGACATAGAGGGGAATATAATTCCCAACATAACTAAGCAAAAATACTTAGGAGTAGCACTTGACCTGCTAGTCAGCATTAGCATTCACGGTATCAATATCACTACTAAGATCTAATTTCATCTAAAGATATCTCACATCTTCAGTCCCCTTCAACTTACTTATCCGTAGCCAAAAATGTACTAATCTTAAAAAGTGAGTATGTATTATCTGTAATTATTCTTCACTCCACGTAACACAAACAATTCAACCAGCTGTGAATAAAATATACAGTTTCAGTCTACAAACACACATGATTTGTCATCACTGTGCTCTGCTAGGAACAAATGCACTAGTATTAATTATAGAGCCACATGTCTACTTGGTACCAAAAAGTATGTGTGGGAAATAGTTCAGTCAGTGTTACACTGAGCACAGGTGTCCCTCAGAGCTGCATCCTTGGTCCTCTGCTGTTCACTTTGCTGACACATAACTGCATGGCTAAGCATGAATCCAACAAAATCATCAAATTTGCAGATGGTACCACTGTCGTAGGTCTTGTCAGAAATGGTGAAGAAACAGCCTACAGGGATGAATTGGAGCATCTGATAGGCTGGTGCGACAGCAGCAATCTGGACTTTAATGGAAACAAGACTAAATAATTAATAGTGGACTTCAGGAGGACTCAGGAGATACATCAACCTCTGGAAATTAAAGGGGTGGCAGTGGAAAGCGTCTAAAACACCAAGTTCCTTGTGGTACACATCTCAGATGACCTATCCTGGTTGACTCATATTAGCCACACAGTGAAAGAGGCACAACAATGTCTGCACTTCCTATTGAAACTGAGTAAGGCAAACCTGTCTCAGTCTATCCTTAAAGCTTTCTACAGAGGGCCATTGATAGCATCCTCTCAAATAAAATCATAGTTTGATATGGTAACTGCAAAACATTTGACCACAAGGCTCTCCTGATGGTATTGAGGACAGTGGAATAAGTCATTGGTTCCTCGCTCCCATCCATGGATTATCTGCATGCAACTCGGTGCGTGGGAAGGGATAGAAAGATAGTCAAAGATCCCACTTGCTCTACCCATGACATGTATTTCTGCCTTTCCTTGGGCACTGCAAAACATCGGGACTGAACAGAAGCTTCTTCCCTGTATCCATAACACTGCTGAATTTGAATGCCAGGGATGACAGCGAATAATCAGATCAATATGCCACTTGGTGTGAAGTATCATCTATAGTAATCACTCTGGCAAATTGCTTCAATAACTGGTACAGATAGCCTGATTTCTTATGCTATTACTTTCTGAACGTGCAGTACTCAGGAGGAGTGGGTCATCACTCCATACATGTGCAATATGAACATCAGAATATATCATACTACAATTGATGAAGTATAATATTCTAAGCAATCACAATGTGAAGTCATAGTATTTGCAATACCTACTAGTATAATACTGTTAAATGTCTTCCTGTCCAGTTGTGGTAATTTATTGTGTTGTTAATATTTTAATTTTTACTGTATGTGTATTATTTGTATTAGTGTCATTCAAACTATGTGTTTCATTGTTATGTCTTGCATGGGGACCAAAGCAACGTAATTTTGTTCAGCTTGTACTGCTGTGTATATCTGATCGGCAATAAAGTTTACTTTGACTTGACTTATAAAATGTTAACTCATGGCTTCTGCCCTCCTCTTAAAAGAGCAAAATCCAAAACGGAACTATGACAGCTCCAAATAAAGGCTGCATATCATTGAGGAAGCATGTCAATGGCCAAGTATAAGGCCATTGGCATTGCAAACAATACAAAAAATGAAACAATCAACTTTTATTTTTTTTAGCCGATCTCGGCAGTTTAAGCATAGGGCAGTGCCGCGGAAATGGGATCGGGGGAACAGTGCGAGACATGTAACAATGCATAACCAGGCAATCCTATGCAAATGAGGAGAAGGATAGTGAATCCCAGTTTTCCCCAGCATGTGAGTCAGGTCCCAACAGTGTAAGAGTATGAATAGCTGGGTGCAAGCCTAGGAGGTAGGTGACATCATGATGGTGTGTGTCAGGCATACTGTAAGCGGACTGGAGTCCTGTGACTCGGGTTTGCTTCTAGCTCAGCACAGCTAAGCTAGGGGGTATGTCTAAACCTGCCTAGCACTCTTTACAACGTGTAAGCGGGTGTACGTGGTGCGCACTGGATTTTAAACAATAGAAAAAAAAGGTTAAACCTGGAAATAGCAGCTCCAGTGACATTTGAGCACTCTGTTTGCACAAAGCACCTCTGGGCTTAAACAGGAAGGCAATAAGAAGGGAAAGAGCAACAGGAAGGTAATCAAGGTGAACTAGCATAGCTGGCATGTGAAATGTATCAGAACCAGCCAATTACACAGGCAGCAGCCCAGCCCAGCACACCACTATAAACTATGAAAACACCTTTCCCCTCTTGTTTTTTCCCCAAAACTCTGCACCACTGGTGTATATGAACGGGGAAATTTTACAAAATGAAAGCAAGAGAAAAAAATGTTAGGGGCTGCTTCTGCTATCATAAACCAGCATGTGCAAGAGGCTGAGGGTGGTGAGGATGTGAATACTGCAACCAACCCACAGTGAGGAGGATAAGGAGAAGAGTGTACAGACCAGGGAAACCTACCAGGGGCTACATGGGCTGGAGATGGAGCGCTATAGGGTGGACAGGGACCTCCTACAGCATATCATTGAGCTGTGCCGGCCACACCTCAGACACAGGACCAACAGAGCGGAACCCATTGCAGTGGAAACCAAGGTATGTGTAGACTTAAGAATACTAGCCACAGGTACCTTCCAAAGGGCAACTGGGGATATCATGGGATCTCACAGGCATCAGCATTCAGGGTACTCCACCAGTTCTTGGATGTCATGTCAGCACATTCTGGTGAGTACATATATTTCCCCAACACCCATGAGGCACTGGCCAGCAATATGCGTCTCTTCCAACAAATAGCAGAATACCCTGAAGTAGTGAGTGCTATAGACTGCACGCATATACACATAAAAGCACCACCCCATGAGCAGGGCAGGGTCTGCATAAACCGCAAGGACTTCCCCTCCACCAACTGCCAGGTCGTGTGTGATGTCCAGGGCATTATAATGAATGTGTGTGCTGGAAGCCCTGGGAGCTATCACAGTTCCCACATCTGGCATCTAACACAGCTGTACCAGAGATTTGCCAGTGGGGACATCTCATATGGCCACCTAATGGGGGGATGCTGGTTATGCACTTGAGCTGTGGCTGATGACACCCATCAGAAATGTACACCACATCTGAACAAGAGCTCCATAATGAGGCACACGCACAAACAAGAATCATAATAGAGCATGTGTTTGGGATGCTCAAGTCACAGTTCCGGTGCCTGGACACATCCGGTGGAGCCTTGCAGTACTCTCCAGCTACATGTGCACAAATCTTTACGGTATGTGCCATGCTACACAACATGATCCTGTGGAAGCAGCTGCAGCAGGAACAGCACAGGGCAGGGCCAGACAGCCCCCCACCATTGCCAAGGCCAGCACAGGCACAGAGTGACTCGGAGGAGGAACAACCTGAGCCTGCACCGGTAGGCAGAAGGAGGTGTGCACAGTATGCCCAAGCTTTGGCAAAGAAGCAAAGCAGAGCACTTACACTGACACAGTAGGAACCCTGGGAATGGAAACTCTCTCTGACTCACACATACAGTAAATGGGATAGCAAAAATGACACTACCTGTGCTGTACCATGTATAGGGAGTGTCCTATGTGCATCTGACATAGTCATCCCTCCAGCACCATCCTCAATACTGGCACAGCCACAAGGTAGGTCACCCTTCTTATCAATCACTGAATGCAGTAGTATGGTCTGCTAGTTGTATCAATGATATGAATGTGAACATGCAAGAAAGAGAATTGGGTGGCTAAATGGGATGGCAGCAGATAGTGGACAGCTATATGGGCAGCATGAAACCATAACAAATACTATTGTCAACAAAGTAGGCAGTAACAGACAAGGTGAAAAAACCCACTGCAAGACATGTGCTGGCCCAAATGTGTGTCCATAGGGCACACACGTGCATGTCATGGTGGTTCACATACCCAACAACTGTCCCACCCAGCCAGCAGGACAGGTGTAGATGACCACAAGAAAAGGCTGTGCTAAGGTCCTCAAGGTATGTCAATGGAGATCAACCCCCCTCTAGACCTAAACAGAGTATAACAGGTCGGGAAGTGGGATGTCATTCATGAAGGGTAGGAAGTCTGAAATGGCAATGTGGGTCAATAAAACCAATAAACTACACTACACTGCTATGACTGTAGTCTGCAGGATAGGTCAGAATACAGATTTAAAAGGAAGCCAATAGACTATCAAAAATACCAGCATGTTCAAAGCAAATGTCTGCAATTGGCAGGTGTGCCCCCCACCAAACCCTATGTAGAAATATATTAGCATTCATGTGTTGGAGTAATAACAGTGAGCACAGAGTACCTGAGTATACCAAAGTAGAAGGATGGATTGTTTCACAGGTTCATAGGTAGTTACTAGGCTACTGGCCCTAGGGCCTGTATAAGCCTAGCCAAATGGTACCCTGGCTTATGGCACCCAAGAAAATTATTTTCCTGTGCCCCTGTCAAGCAGAGCCACAGAAATTATCCCCGGGGTGAATTTCCTATCTCCTATCCAATCATCAAATTTTTCTTAAATGAAGAACTTTGTTTGATATAGATAGGTAGTTTTTTCCAGAGTATGGGAAGTCTCTGGAACAGGATTCTATCCGTCCAGCATGTTCTTTTTATTGTGGTGACAAGGTTTAGGTCCCTAGAGCATGTAGCTCGGAGGGAAAGTGGAGCATGTCCAACAACTCTGGGATTGACATAGCTTTGTATCTTTGGCAGATATTGCCTCTGAGTAGGCGATACGCGACAGAGTAAAGCTGGAGTTTTTTTAGACGGTCTGCGTAGGGCATCTGTTTGAGGATGGTAATCCTCTTTGTGAGGTGGCCTTTCCAGTTGTTGTAGATGTCTTGTGAGGTACATACCAAAAGGGGCGTTGCACTCTATAATGGGTCTAAATGAGTGATGAGTAGAGGGGAACAATGACCTCTTTTTTTCTGGATGAGAAACCTTTTGTAATGGGGTGTGCCATGTAGAAGGATTTCCTGACTACTGTGGTGATGTGATTATCAAAAGAGAGACTACTGTCAACCTGTGTCCCAAGGTCTCTTATCACACTTTCGATGTTAAGACTACCGCATATGTGGTAGTTCATAGGTACAGAGTTTTTACCAAAAGGGATGACAATGCACGTTTTGGCATTGAGCTTGAGGCCATGGCTTTGACACCAGGCATCTGTCTCAGTGAGGCCCTTTAGTAGGATGTCCACATTGTTAGGAGTTTTGATTATAGCTCCTAGTTTGCAGTCATCTGTGAACTTTGTTAGCCAAAGACCTTCTGTGTTAGCCTGTACTTCAGAGAAGTAGGTACCAAACAGGAGAGGACCTAGGACTGAACCCTGTGGTACTCCACTTGTCACTGGTCTGAAGTTGGATTTAAGAGTCTGCTACTATCACAGTATGGGTTCTGTCAGTGAGCCAGTTGGCAACCCATCTTGTGACATAGGGATTTATACCTAGTTTAGTGAGTTTATCTAAAATTTCAGAGTGGGGGATGATGTTGAAAGCCTTGGCGAGATCTAGATAGGCTGTGTGAACCACCTTACCCTCATCTACGTCTTTGATGACCTCTTCAAAGAAGTCTGTCAGGTTTAGGAGATATGATCTGCCTTTTACAAACCCGAACTGGGTAGGGTCCAGAGTTTTGAGATTATCAGTGTTATTATTTATAAGTTCCATGATGATACATTCCATAGCCTTACAGACCAGGCTCATCAGGCTAATGGGGTGGTAGTTCCCAGGGTCCGTGGTGGCTCCCCCTTTGTGGAGTGGGATAGCCATTGCTGTGGTGCCATTCAGTGGGCATGAAGCCTGAGGTGTGGCTGTGATTGAACATGGTACTTAGGTGGGGTGCCAGTTCGTTCTGTAGTCCATGTAGAACACAGCCTGGGATGTTGTCAGGTCCCATGGATGCTGTGTATTTGGTTTTGGAGAGTATGTACAGTATGCAGAGCTCTGAGTGTCAGATTGATGTGTGGAAGCCAACAGGGTACCTGAAATATCAGGTGGGTATAGCAGAACTGTCTACAATTGTCAGTTGTGCCCCCAATCCTATGTAGTATAGCAGTAGCATCTATATGTGGGTATCACAGCAGCAGAGCACAGAGTGCCTGAGCTGCCCCAGTTATAAGGATGGAATGTTGCATGTGTACAATATGCAGTGATCTGAGTGTCAGGTTGTTGTGTGGAAGCCAACAGAGTACCTGACATATCAGGTGGTTGTAGGAAATGTCCACAGTTCAGATGTGTTCCCCCACTAACCCTATGTAGAAAAGTATTACCAGCCATGTGTGGGAGTAATAACAGTCAGCACCAAGTACCTGAGCTGGTCAAATCAGCAAGATGGATAGTTGCATGTCTACAATAGGAAGAGCTCTGTGTGTTAGGTAGTTCTGAGTGGTATGCTGTGTGAAAGTGTTCAGCAAATAGCCATGGATGATGTATCCTGGTGTCCAATGGTCAGTACTGCTGATGACCAGGCCAAGCCCAAACAACTGCAGTGCCAAACAGACTGGTATCCCAGCAAGACATGTTGCAGCAGTAGTCCATATGTCATAACTGTCACCATCTGGAAGATGGACATGGCATGAGTGTTGGCCCAGATGTACATGCAGTACACAGGTGGAAGTACTGTAGAGAGAGACTATTTACAATTTCACAGTGAAATGGAGACACCCTATGTTTGTACATACAAGTTCACAGCACATCAGTTGGTTCTGTAGTATGGGAAACTAAGATGTACTATGGGCAAAGATTGGCAGACCACAAAAGGCAGAGGTATGATGTATGTAGAAGCTGCTGGTGTCCATCCACTAGCCACCAGCAGGGGAAAGGGCCACATATACCTGTGAGGCAGTTGCAATTAGCTACCCTAGCACACATGCAGCCAGTCTGGCCCAATACCAGCCTCAGGTAACACACAGGCCACCTCCCTGCTGCTGTGAATGAGTACAATACGATCCCACATTACTATGTTAATACTCGCAGAATGCCGCATGCTGAAGAGGTGTCCCATGCAGGTGTGTTCATAGCTGTAAGATGCACCCTGCCAGCATCCACACCAATCGATTGGTAAGGACAGAAACAATTGCCATCACCACCTTGCACACCTATCCTGTCACCCCAGGGGAATACATTGCCTTGCAGCCTGGGTCTGTACAACTGACAGAATGCACTGGCCTGCTACAGATAGCCTGCATGAATACCCAATGCCCCACTGTCCTCTGTCACAGGTGTGTGTCACGCCTGTACCGCCACTGTATGTTACCCCATGGACTGCCACATAATGAGAAAACACAGTCCACAGAACACAAATGCAAGGACATGTTGACAGATCCCAGTAGTATGTCCATCATGTTCCAATGCATGAACTGTAGACCAACCTGTACATACTGCTGGGATGGAGTGGCAACTATAGGCATACCTATCAGATATCATGTGCATAATGGTAGGAAGAGAACAGATTAACAGGGGGGGATTAGCATCGCCACCATGGAGTGTGTGAAGGGTGAAACCCTGATGTGTGCACATACGTATCATGGCTGCAAACACTGGGATGGGTGGCCACAAACCTGCTTGCAAACCAAATTGTGAAGGGTAATGAACAGAATAATGAGCTCTGCCTCTGGATAACCTCACTGAGTCTGAATACCTGTGAGGTATGGCCACAGCACGATATGGCCATCCTGTCATGGTGATAATTGTACAGGCATGGGACCCACAGCCACAACAGCACCAAAGAGCTGGACCATAGACCTATCAGCAAGTGTCTGCAGTTTCCATGCCAGAATGACATGAGTGTGCAAGAATATATAGTTTGCACATCACAATACTGGACAAAGTTGCATTCAACTTGTAATCTCCAAGAAACTACTGTCAGCAAAGATGTATACCTGTCAGTAGTTGATGACAGAAAATATCAGAGGGTAAAACACTACATATCACTGAGTATCCCTGCCAACACCAAAACCATGTAGCAGACGCACCACAGACACAATTAGCAACAATCTCATTACCCTTTGCCCAATGTCGAACCACAATGTCAACCAATCTACAGATATCCTGCAGAAGCAGGTTGCTAGCTGTAGGTGTGGAGCACAAATACCTGCACTGGAGTACAACCTACCTGGAATGGAGTCACACATGCAATATAGACTCTCATACTGGACATGTTCACACACTTAGAGAAGCGAAGGCCATGTCAGAAAACAAATTACAGAAGGGTCATACTGGGCATGCTCACACACTTTGAGAAATGAAGCCCATGTCTGGAAACAACTGTGGACTATACACAGCAGTCAGTCACAGATGTCGGAGTAAACACTCCCTATTACACACCAGTCATGCTCTGCACACACAACGGATGAGAATATACACATATATTCAAGGACAGCACACTATAACATCTCAGACATACACATAATAGATGTGGTAAGAGAGTGACAGGCAGCTCCCCTCTCATAAGGCCTGTCCCACACAGCACACTCCCATTTTAAAAAAACATATGGTGTGCAAATGTCCATCACTGTATACAATTGCCCCTGGTAGCCTTCCAGTCAGTACAACTTTCATTGCCTTTCTTTGACAAGCCTGCTGATATCATTACCTGTGAAATACTCCTTTGGTGAAGGAGTATCCCCGTAATTTCTGTGGTACATTCTGTAACTGCATAATGCTCTAATGTGTTGTAGTAGTTAGGTAGGTGTTCTAATCCCAGTCATGGCGTCTGTGTGTTTGTGTGTGCCCAATGCTTTTGAGGACTGTCAGTACACCTGTCATTGCCTTTCTTTGACAAGCCTGCTGATGTCATTCCCTGTGAAATACACCTTTGGTGAAGGAGTATCCCAGTAATCTCAGTGATGTGTTATAACTGCGTAATGCTGTAGTGTTATAAACTAGTTAGGTAACGGTTCTATTCCCAGACATTGTAAGTGTGAATGTTTGTGTGTGCTCCTTTGTTAGAGTGGGGAGCAATGTTTTTGAGGCCATTCACAGGCACTACAACCTCCATTGCCCTACTTTCGCAAGTTTGCTGACATCAACTGTGAAATACACCTTTGGGTAATAAATATCCCAGTAATCTCTGTGGTGTGTGTTATAACTGCTTCAGTGCTGTAGTGTGATAAGCTAGTTAGGTAGGAGTTCTAATCCCAGCCATGACAAGTGTGTGTGTGTGTGTCTGTGTGTGTGTGTGTGTGTGTGTGTGTGTGTGTGTGTGTGTGTGTGTGTGTGTGTGCTTGTGCATAGGTGTGTTTTTAATTCATAACCTGTGTGGAGGTGGCTGTGACTGTGTAACACTTGGAACCATTGAGGAGCCGGTTTTGTAATTTTCCTATATGGTGGCCATATTATACGTCACAATGTGCACCTTACAAGGATGACAGATGTCAATCAGCTAATATGCTGGGGTGCCAATCCACACACCTACATGTGATACAAGGTCTGGTGAACAAAGTAATCAACCCTAGAATTACATGGAGTACACTATGAACCTGTGTCTCATACACAAACACACTTGCCTAGACAACTGCCACTATGTTGGTAGTACCCTGCATACTGTTCACAGATAGCAAGCATGGTGTGATTGTAGTGGGATACAGAGGGCATGGCACCCTGTCCATCAGTACAATAGGCACATAACTGAAGAAAGTGCACCTTCACTATGATCCCCGATGGATGCCTACAACATCTGTGGTGCCATCAAACGTGATCCAAAAAGGACTGTCCATGAGCACGCCCTGCCACAAGAGGTCAGGAGTGGCACATGTGATGATAATCTGTGTACATAACATGGGCCAGACCCCCCAGGTACAGTTCCACATGTCACTGTACATGCATGTTGGAGGTGTGCAAATCCCAAACACCATCCATGTCATAGAGTAAGGAACACCTACATGGCAAGCAATGCACAACATTGCCCACAAGCAATAGTTACCCAGGTTACTGGATGATGAATACAAAACCCAGCTGTGTGGAGAAACCAGACACTACACCCTTGAGCCACACTGCAGACCATTGTCATGTCACCTGATGCCAAGGTATACCCATCACCTAGCCTTGTATATCTGTCTGGCACAGTCGACCACTACACACCTGTGAAGCAATGCACCCATGCATGTCAATACTGGCACGCTGTGTCTGTGTGTGTGTTGCCTATGACCACATTCACACTCACTACAACCCCCATTGGCATACTGAAGCATGCTGTCTGATGTCAGACACCTCCACATATCCTTTGCCCATATAACCTCTGTATAACCCCTGTGGTGCATGTGACACCTGCACAGTACTGTGTTGTGCAATCTAACTAGAGATGAGTTGTATCCCTGGCCCTGCCAAGTGTGTCAATGTGTGTGCGTCCCTGTGAGAGTATGGCTGTGTTGACGCTGACACCTGTTCATGCGGACAGGCACGTGTACTAGATCTACCGTGTAGCTACCATATCACTGTTGCAGATGTCACTTACCATCACATATACGTTTGGAGGATTCCTCAACATGTAACGTATGTGGCGCATCCAAAGACTGCTTAGACATGTGATAGCAGTACATAGTCAGGGGGCTGATACCCTGTACTGGTAGGTGTGTGACACAAACATGCATAGGTTTTACTCTCCCACCCCTCCCTGACTTATCTTTGCCTCTGTCTGCCTCTCTCACTCCCTCTCTGGTGGATGTGGAGACTTAAACCTGCTTTGCTTAGGCAGCAGCATGTGTATTGTCAGTGATGCTCATGATCAGCTGATGGCTTCTGCATGAATTGCAGCCCTTCTCTAGCTGATTGCATGTGGAACAGCTGTGGTAACATTCCCATAGTCAATTGCATGGCAACACACTCCAATATCTAGGAACATCATGTTAGTGTTGGGCCTTTGCATTCACTGTTAGCAGGAACTAGATCTGTTGTTTGGCAAACAGCATCACAGATGGATTGGGGACTTACATTTGACAACATACACTGTGGAAACAAACTAACACACAGGAGGGGGATGTGCTTGTCCTGACTACAGACTGTAAGTGCTGCTATACTTGCAGTTGGGGTAATGCTGGTTTAACAAAGTGTGTGTGTGTGTGTGTGGATATGTCTGTCCTACATGTTTTAATACTTGTCATGTCCGTGCTATGTTTATGAGGAATGCACATCTGTAGGGTTATCTGCAGACTGGGCAGTATGTGGTGCCTTGTGTTCCTTTTGTTACCCACAGAGCACCTATATGTCAACTACAGAAGATAGTGTGAGGATTGCAGTCAGTAGATGGTGACAGCTAGGAGAGTTATTGACATCATATCCGTCATAGGACATATGTTGCAACAAACCCTGTTACAACAGTAAATGTATGAGGTTATCACAGCAACATGTCAATATTGGCCCTGTGTTTGTGCCTCCAGCCACAACTATATCCACCTTTATACATATGTCATGCAGTAGGGGGTGCATATGTTCTGTACACCATACTCATTGAGAGCATATCTGATAACAAGCCAGTGAGATATCACACTGCTACACATGTTATGTATATTAGGGGTTATACTTGAGGACATAGCTTGGGCATTCTGTGGTTGTGTGTACAGTACTGAGGTATGTGTAATTCTGGTAATTGTCGAAAGTGTGTTTATAGTGAATATGTACCTTGGCCTGTGTAGAGACTGTGTTAGATGTCATTGTTCTTGGTCATGTTCTGTCTGCTGTTACATGCTGCTCCACTGTATGTCACCCTGTCAGCTTACATATTTGTAGGGGCATACACACACATGTCCCATACCACAGACCGACATCGGACCACACTGTGTAGCAGCCTAGTATATGTAGGGTTGATGTGTGAGTGGCACATATGAGGATGGTGTTGATAAGATAGTCCATATACTGTAATATTACGCTAGCTTATCATATGTGGCTGTAGCTGTGTTCACATTGGTTGTGGTTATGCACTTTCACACAGGTGTCTGTTACTCTGTGATGTGACATGCCTGTAGAGCCTGCTATCTATGCAGGTACAAGTGTATTCCCACATAGGAGATGTAGGTCAGTGTTGAGTCAGTCTGCCAGTAGCCTCCACTGTGCTTTGTTACATGTCTAGCAGCTTACTGTACTTGCCCAGTGAGATGTTATGTCCAGATACTTGCCAGATGCACTGCTGCTGGGCCACCATAACAGTCATGTATGTCAGACAAAGCAGTGGGATGCTGTACAGATGTCTGTCACTAACTAGTGGGTAGTATATGGCCATGGCACCTCTGTACCAGTGGTTATTATGTGTCAGGACAGACAGGGGTGTATGAATGCATAACCTATGGGGCAAATGTATACCAGTATTTACATGATATGCCCATCTACATGGCTGTTAACATCCACATTGTTAGGCTTGGTCCACATGACTTGCATGAAGGGGTTCTGTGTATACCCCTGGACTGACCAGAGTGTGTCAGACTGTCTACATATGTTGGCCATATCTCAGCTGTAGTCCACAGGGGCATTACTGTGTTAGCAGTGGTACTGTACTATGGTGTCCTTAGGATGTCTGTCAGTAGCCAGTGGCGCACATGTTAACAGCAGATATGGCCTCCCACACACACCATTTCTGTGAAGACCATCCCTATTACAGTAGCAATAGTCTACAAATATACTTGCAATATATACCTGACATCCCCTTGCACTGAGAGGTTGGGACTATTGGGGCTGAGGTAGCACCCCACTCCATGTTCAGGACATAGGGTGAACATATATGTATATATAATTATACATATATCCATATAGATATATACACATATATATATATTGCTTAGTGTATGACAACAGTTTTACACATATGTGCCTGTGTTCCAGCCTCTGTACTCCACCCACATACCAGGCTTTGCACATATGACATGCTGTCAGGGGCTGCTATGTAGTGGGATGCATGTATGTCATGCTGTCATTCCTGTCATCACTCCACTACTGTTGTGTCCCCCACACATATTGGAGTGTTGGGGCAATATATGTGTGGGCTTCACCTACACAATACATGTGTGCCTAATGCACTCCAGAGGCCAGTGTATGTAACAGTGGTATATGGCCCAGTATTATTGAGTCTAGGGGGGTGCACCATAACTAACCTAGGCTGTTATAACATGTGTGGGTATTATGGGTAAGCTGCCTTAAGGTATCTGGATGTACATTGCCATACAATCCAGCTTGGGTAAATGCAGGCCTACTGCCTCTTGCCATACAGAATGTTCTGTTTGTCATTGTGATTGTGATGGTGTCAGTTATGCCTCATTATGTAACAGATACATACCATTGTGTCATCTGGGGTCTTTACTCCCTAGGGATTGTGTACAGAGTGTAGATAGAGGCTGCTGAACTATACATCTGCATTATGTACTGTTGATTGTTTGGTATGCTGTGGCCCAGTCTGTCTTTACTATTGTACTATTTGAAGTCCTCGGCCTGGACAGCAACATATGTCAACCTTTCCAGACTACTGTATTACTATAACTGTTTCACAGTTGCATTACTCTGTTCATATGGATGTCAGTGTCTAAACAGCTATATGACATGGCATACAGAATGGTCATAATACACAAATAAAGCTTTCCCAATTATGCACACCTGTGTATGGTGTTATATCCTTTGATATCTCTGTGGGTATATGTTTCAGGCAATGAATGTCATTTGTATGTGTGGCTCATACAGTCTCCAGTTGGTAAGGTGGTAACTGTAGGAATACTGGCTGCTCCATATTGTGTGCATGTACTACATATGTATCTTACTGTACATATCTATGTGTGTGTGTGTATGTCTAGTTACATATATATATATATATATATATATATATATATATATATATATATATGTATAACTGTACCTGCATATATGTGTCTGTGTATATGTATCCTAGGGATGGCCATGTCGTGTCTGGTCCTGGTTATGGGATCTGCAACACTTGGTAGTGTATTGCAGGAGGGACATGTTTGGCTGTGGGGAGGGTATACCTATTCGTACAAGACATATATTGTTTGGGGCCTCTCAACCCCAATAACATTGCATGTGGACTTATATGTTTTTGTCATTTCCCCATTGTTATCTACAGATGTATGCCCGTATATACCTATATATATATATATATATATATCTTCTGACATATGTATATTATATATATATATATATATATATATATATATATATATATATATATATATATATATATATATAAAACCTGCCGTATATATTTAGACGTAGATGTAGACATATATAGCTATAGATGTAGGTATTTACACGTATATATGTTCAGATATATTTCTCTCTCTATATATATATGTATATATATATATATATATATATATATATATATATATATATATATATATATATATATATATATATATATATATATATATATATATATACATATATATCAATATCTTGTATCTGTTTAGGCATTAATATATTTACTCACACACATACATCTACATGTTGGAATGCATTCTCTGTACTGTTGAATGACTGGGCTGGTTGATATGTTTTGAATACATCACACTTATGTATATCTGACAATGCTTAGTGGTAAATCACTTTGGCTATGGTGTGCAGGGTCCTGGTTTCAAGCCTAGCACGGGCTGTTTATTTTGTTGCTAGGCAGAACAAGGGCTGTTGGATACAGAGTGGTTAAGGCACTTTTAAGCAGTTGTAAGCTGGTTTGCCCGGGTTTGTGTGATGGTAAGCACTGCTAACATCCGGTTACTGTTTCTTATACTCAGATCCTGATTTGCTTCACCTGTGTAGGCATTCTTTACCCACATGCAAACATGCTAAAACCCGCTTACTGCTGTTTAAAAGTGCTTACTCACACTTACCCCCGCTCTAATTTCTTTAAAAGAAAAGAAAAAGGGGTTGATAGGAAAGTGGTGAAAAAGGGGCACAGAGAGGGAAAGACAGTAGGGAAAATAGCCAGGGATGTGCAGGAAGGGTGTAGGGAAGTTCCATAGCTGCCCATTTCTTCTACAGCAGCAGCTGTGCATATGCACTGAATTTGGAGGTAGATTCAAACACTCAAACCCCTGGGAGTGGGTGAGGACAGCAATAATTCATTCTGATGCCAGTTAGACCAGATTACATGTGTCCAGTGGACATGTGTGTAAAATGGACAGCTATGTATGGAGCGAGATTTTTTTGTGGGAACAAATTGCCCTTTTTTTTTCAGGAGAGAGTGAGATGTTGGGGAGGGGTAGTAGGTAAATTTGGGCTGGTATGTTGGGTAGGTTAACAGACAAGACAAACAAGACACATACAGGGGCAGTATATGACACATGTGGGGGTAAACACCTTGGACAGGGAGGGGTGTTTGGAAGTCACAAGCCCATGAGCCCCCAAATGGAAACAGTGGGACTGAGGTCCCCACCCATGGGCAGTCACCACTGAACTTTCACAGCCCCAAAGGTGACCATGCTGGGGGCTGAGTAGGAGGGGCAGGCTCACCCTCTAATTGCACCACTCGGCCCTCAAGCTGGCATAGCTGCTCTCAAAATGCTCTATCGATCTCCCTACGCACCATGGCCTGGACCTGACAATGGGTGACAGGTTCCTCGTGCCCCATCCCCTGCAGCGGTTCCACCCGAAGGTGGTGCAGGGCCTAGGGAGGAGGAGGTCCCAGGCTGGGCCCCAGATGTGCTGTTGCCTGGTACCATGGCCAGCTGAGGTGGGACAGGTGGTTCCGCTGGGACCGGCCTTCCCATATGAGCTGTGGTGTTGCAGTTTAAGGACAGATATGGGTTAGTAATAGTCAACAGCATTCAGGATTAGTTATAACAGCATGCATAGGTATACCCATTAACCCAAGACACCAAATTTAAACCAGTTACATAGTGAGCAGAACACATGCATATATGGAACAGCAGTGGCCATTACAACAGCATGCAGGTTTTATTGATGGCAACAGGCCACCAATATGGGTGTATTTTAACATGGCACATGCATAGAACCAAATGTGGATATTTATGAACCAATAGGACATATGTCCCAACATAAGTCTGGAGAATAAACCTACCCATTGAGGTGTATAATTGAGTTAATGTTGCACATATGATGGGGGCAAGAGAGAGAATGCAATTAACAACTGATATATCCCTGTAGTTTTCACAACTTTCTTAGTTACTGCAGTGATCTGTCCCTTACATGTATTATTACACTACCCATTGGCCTTACTTTGTACAATGGTATGTTTGTAGATTAGTGTATACGTGGACTGTGTCTAACATAAAGTCTACACTTTTTACCTGTTATAGCTGTTGAGAAGATCTTTGTTAACACTACCTGACAATTTCTACACATACTCCCATGTTCACTGTTGATGTTATACACATACCTCTCAATCTGTAATTGCACTCACTCTGGTTGAGGCTTGACAGGATGCAGGTGTTAATGTGACATATTATGCAATTTGCTCTCATACACCTTGGGTGTGATGCTACAATGACAGGTTTGTTTTCATATACATTCTCTAACTATGTACAGGTTTGACTATCAGTTATATGTCATCACAGGCTGCCTACATTTCTTGGATCATCACACTGATTTCTCAGGGGAACAGGGTACCAGGCAGCAGATTTGGGCCATTTATCTGCACATGTTGGGCAGATTGGAACAGTTGAGGGGTATGAATATGCATAGAGCTTACTATCTGAACATTCTGATGCAGTCTGTACAGTTGATGGTTATGATAAGGCAGCTTACTATCTGAACATTCTAGCAAAATCTGTACAGTTGTAGGGTCTAATTATTCATACAGCTTTCTATCTGGACATTCTCACAAATTCTGTACAGCTGTGGGGTATGATTATGCATACAACTTACTAGCGCTCCCGGGATTCAAACCCCTACAGATAACATCACAATACACTGTTCTATCAGGGAATTGATGTACAGCTTTCCAATATTTTCTCTTTAAGTCTCCCTCAGTTGTACAATATGACTAACCTCTTGTTATACAGAACTTTCTACGCATTTTGTCTGTGTACCACAGTGTGGGTAACACTGCTTAATACAACAGTACTATTTATAGCATGCAACACTACAGCATATTAATTCAGAGTATACACATGTACTCCAGGGGTTATACCTTTATTCACAGGCTATGACAGTTCATGCAAGATTATTACCAACCTGCCTCGCAACGCAGCCTTTGCAGCCTAGCGGCATGGGCTTGCTAGTTCACATCCTGCTCATCTGCAGCTGTCAGAGAAATACAGTTACATTTAGCCATACCTTTCCATAGTATACACAAGCTAGGCAATTATTATATACTTAATAGAATGGGTACTTAGTACTGGGGCATCAGCCATCTGCCTGGACTCCTGGATCCACTGTTCCAGTAGCTACCCCCTACGCTGCTTCAGGTCAGCATGGTGATGCCTGATCTGCTCACCAGTCTGGGGGATACCTGTGGCACTAGTGAGGTATTGGGTGAGATTGTCCCTGGCCTCCGCTTTATACTGGGAGCCCTGGTAATGGCCCTGCAGGAGTCTCTGCTCATGGTGTTTGACCAGGAGCCACACCATGTATTTCGACTCATTAATGCCCCGGCGCTGTGCTCTAAATTGAGTGCCTTCCCCAACTCCGGCCATTCTGACTACAGTAGGAAGCTGCAACCAGTTATGGGATGTATTCCTGCCTGTAGGGTTTAAATATGCCTGATTTCCAACACTTTTCCGTGATTGGATAGTTTAAGCTCTGGGCACACCTGCTTACCTACAGTTGGCATTGCTTAAAGGGGCATACCACTGGGCAGATGGAGTTAGCCGGTCTACACATTGCTTGCACCATATAAGTTGACCTGTGCAATGCTTAGCATTGCTAATATCTAATTAGCATTATATTTTCCTTTTGACATTAATTTATTATTTGTTACATGTTATATCTGTGTCTGGTATCTGTGATTCATGTGTATGTACACTGTATGGAGTCCTGGGCAATTCAACACTTTATTACAATAACACCTCACATTTGGCCTTACTGCAGTACTCCAATTCACATATTTATGCTATGTAGCAGGTTATACGACATCACACTGTACATAGTTTCCTTTCACATGTTCAGTTTGATTTCCCTATGGTGAGGATATGTTTTTCAAACCTCATTCTTATATATTGCTATGATGGCTTAGTGGTTAACTATTGTGACTGTAGTGTACAGGGTCCTGGGTTTGAGCCCTGCAGAAGCTGTTTATTTTGTTGCTAGACAGAACACAGCCATTGGGTACAGAGTGTTTAAGGCACTTTAAAGCAGTTCTAAGTGGGTGTGTGCGGGTTTGCATGGAGCTAAGCAATGCTAACCTCCGGTTACAGTTTCTTACACTCATTTAGTTTCTACTTTGCTTAACCTGTGTAGGCAATGCTTACTCCCATGCAAAAGCACTTAAACACACTTACTAGTGCTTATATATGCTTACAACTGCTTATTTGTGCTTAAACCTGCTTACTAGTGCCTTATTCATTATGACACTGACGCTTCACATGTGCATTTAATGCAGTACTCCAGTTCACATTTAAATTTTATTTTGTAGGTTATACAGCAAAATAATGTTCATATACAGATTTCACATGGAAAATGGTATGTGCTGCAGTGATACTCAAATTGGGAATGCCTGCTCGTTAGCCGGATGCTCTGCCCACTCCACTATTGCTGTGCTGCTTAATTTGCATATATCTTCCTTGTTATCCTCTTCAGCCTTTTAAGCTGCTTTAACCATAGCTAAGCGATGGGCACATCCGCGCACCTATGGTTAGCTGTACTCAGATTTTTACAAAAAATAAAGGGGTTTCTTCAGTTTATTTATATGTGCTGTTGCTGTTCTACACATGGGGGACTGTTGGTGGGGATATGTGGACACCTACGAGTGGTCTCGCTCATTTATTTCCACTTTTTGCTGTTCTATATTGCAGGGGCATGTTTATTCTGAGAGCTCTGCTCTCAGACACACCCCCTGCACTTGTACACGCTCTGTGTAAGCCTGGGAGGTCGGACAGCTCGTCTTCATTAATATGCATGGTGCGCTGCTGTCATGCTCCTAAACTGGTGCTTTCGTGCAGGACTAAGCTACTCCTGCACGGAAGATTAGTGAATCCGTGGGAGTGTTTACAACTGACATAATCGTATGATTCCACTTGTACTCTTGTGTTACAGGATTCCTGTACTCCTGTTAAACCATTGCATTGTATTATCATAGTTATTCTATCTTGCTATGACTGATATGAATTTCTATGTCTGTCTCTCTTGTTATTGTAACCTCTTCTGTATTTTGTACTTGGATGGTGAATGAAAAGAAATTAATATTGTATTAATGAATGGATAAATCCAGCATAATGCCATAATTTCACTGAATTTAGCCATTCAGTGATACATTATTACTTTCTTCTGTTATCATGAAGTTTCACCCACCAGAAATGTATGACTTCTCCAAATCATTTTGCTGGTCTGCTTGGAGACAGAGATTTGTACAATTTTGGTATTGATATGAAATTAAATAAGAAGTTATTAGAAATTCTGATAAACACAGTTTTGTGTGTTATGGGTTAAGAGGTCAAGTCTATATACAATTAATTTGCATTTCAAGAGGGCCAGAGTGTTGCATATGAAAATTACAGTTGTGTAAGTGGCACCCACAACAGAAGATATTTGAATTCTTCAACGCTACAGCAGCGTATGTGGTGCATCCTGCCAAGGATACAGCAACTGGCCCGCTTCCATAGATTTCACCTGTTCTTACACTGTCACTCTGGCTGCCTATAGGTTAAGCCCTTTTGTAGGAACAATATAAGCAGCCAGAGTGACTAAACAACTTCATGACTTTCTTGCCCAAAACCGAGACAGGGTAATTCATCCTGAAATTAATAAAGGTATAAACAACAAATCCAAACTTTATGTAATTATATAGGTGCATTCTAAGCTAACAACTACTAGAACCTATTTAAACTTAGCCATGCATCCCAGATCTCTGACAAGACTTGATAAAATTGATAAGTGTAAGCAGGGGCTTGGGAGATGAAACATGTACAAACAGGGTCTGGGAGATAATGTACAGGATGTCTGTGTCCATTAGATATACAGGTGCCAAATCAGGGATGAGGTTCCTGTTCCACATTCAATTGTCCAAGTTACAGTTGAATTGGGTTAGGGAAGAACTCTGCTTCCCATGGATGGGGAGACTGTTCTATAGAAGAGGTAGTCTCTGGGATAAATACCTGTTTCTCCAGCAGATCCCATTTATATCACAGGCAAGATTTAAATCTTTAGAACAGGTAATTCTGGTGCTGTTTGTTTTGCAGATATACAGGAGATCCACCAAGATGGGGTCTGACAATGTCTCGTATGGCAGGCATACATCTCAGTCCAATAGCTTGCAGGAGACAGAATACAGGGATAGGGCTTTGAGGTGGTCTGCATAGGCCATGTTGCTTATGAACTGAGGAACTTTTGTAGATGTTCCAGTTGCTGGATGTGCCTGGTTAGGTACATACCAAAGGGGGCATCATACTCAATGAAAGGTCTGATGAATGCTGAATATAGAGGAACAATGACCTCCTTGGACCTAGATGTCATACCTTTGTTTATAAATTGCACAACATAGAATGATTTCCTCACCACTGTAGACGTGTGATGGTCAAAGGCTAGATTACTGTCTATGTGAGTCCCCAAGTCCATGGCTACTGGATCAACTTTTATGGGTTTACTGTCAATATGATAGTTACCAGGGGTAGATGACTTCCCGAAGGATACTATTATGTATTTCTTGGTATTTTGTTGTAGTCCATAGTTCTGATACAAGCTATTTGTCTGTGTTAGCCCTTCCTGTAGAGCATTAGTGCCATTGAGGGATTTGATGACTGCTCCTAATTTGCAATCGCCTGCAAATTTGGTCTGCCAAAAGCCCTTGATATTGACCTTATATCCCACACTAGAACTATATAAGACAAAGGGAGATGGTGAGTGGGTACAGATACTGAAGCAGTGAAGAATTCAAACATTTACTGTTTTGGGTAAGCACAACTTACACAACTGTATTGTGTTCATCTTTCTCAGTGCGGCAGTAGCCTATGGGTAAAAACATAGCTTATTGAACCTGGAAGGAGGAAAGATATGGATCCAGAAACCCATGGAGACTAGTCCTAGCAAATCCTACTCTGGACCTGGAAAAGGAATCCAGTTTGTAGTGGTTTGCAAATGTATGAATAGAGGACTAAGTTGCTGCCTCTAGAATGCTTCTAGAGTCCATCCCTTTCCAGTATGCCATTGTAGAAGATAAAACTGTGGTGGAATGTGCCTTAACGCTGCCTAGTATAGTTTTGTCATGGTGGGAGTAAGAAACACAGCAGCAGAGTAAAAAACACCTAGAAATAGACTATTTAGACATTGGTTGACCTTTCTTAGTCCCATATTAGTAAAGTAATAGCTGGTTAGCTTTCTTGAAGGACTTAGTTCTGTCAAGAGAGTACCTGAGCTGCCTATGCACATCCAGAGTATAACATTTTTTTCTCCCTTGTTTTTAGGATCTAGATAGAAAAGAGGGAGCTTGATGGCTTGCTTCAGTGTGAACTCTGAAACAACCCTAGGAATAGATGAAAGGTGTGCATTTAGGGTGACCCTATCCCTATGGAATACCAGATATGGTTCTCCCACTATGGTGGCCTGCAACTCATATACTCTTCTTGCAGGTGTCAGAGCAATTAGAGGAGCAGTTTTCCAAGTGATGAGCCTCAAATCAGCCAGACAGGCAGGTAGAAAGAGTGACATAGTCAATTTCCCCAGCAGAAAATTGAGATCCTAGAGGACAGACCTGTTTATGAGGAGGTCCCAGGTGTAAAACTCCTTTCAAAAATATTTCAATACAAGCAGAGAAAAAACGTTGACAAATACATAAGCAGACATGCTGAAATGGCTGCAAAACAAACCTTTATTGAGCAATATGAGAGGACAGAGGCTAGTAACTCACACAAATATCTGAAACCAGTGATACAAAATCCCTGATGAGCTCCTGCTTATTGCTAAGGCATCATAGAGAAAATCTCTTCCACTTTTCTGTACTGGATTTTCTAGTAGAAGGCTTTCTTGCCTCCTTCATTGCCTGTTGCATCTCCTCATGTAAAAGGTGCCTAAAAGGTATCAAAATTGAATCACACAATCAGTTGAAGTTGTTTGAAGTTGGGCTGTATCAATCTCCTCCTGTCTTGCGTGAGTAGGTCCACTCTGTGAGAAATCTTGCGTACTTGTCCCAGGCCAATTCCCTAAGAATACAGAACCAATTTTGCTAGTGAAGAAGTGAATCACTATCACCACACTGATTTTTGGACAGCTCTTTTGAGTCTTCGGAATTCCCATGGAAATTGCTGGAAAGAGTGGAAATGTATATAATAACATGCTTGACCATGGCAATGATAGAGCATTTGTTCTCCAGAACTGCCTGCAAAGAATCCTGGAACACAATTTTCTCACCTGTCTGTTTCATTGAGTTTCCACTCACTCATGAGGGTCTGTCCAGGACCTGCTCAGCTTGTCTGCCACTGTACTTTCCTCTGATGATATATAAAATGCCTGGGGAGATGAAGAATGCTGAAGAGCTAACTTTTAAGCTATTACAGCTAGTACAGAAATAATGACTTTGTGCCTGCTCATGTTTAAATACCACATTCTTCTGGTCTTCTCTGTAATGATATGGATCCAATAGATGATACAATGACTTTATGGCAAAAATCACAGCCAACATAGGTTCATAAATTAGTACTAGGCTTGCGGGCCCTTTTAAGCCTAGCCAATTACCCTATCTGAGAATCAAACCCTGCACCTTGTGCCTGTAAGGTAAACACCTTAACCAATATGCCAACCTTCCACCCATAATTTTTCTTTGATAAAGATGTACTTTGGTCTATATAAACTGTCCCACAGTCCTTGTACTTTTGCCTCCTTTGAAACTACTTCTCAATCAAAATCTGAAGAATTTTGTCATTACACACTGTGTTGAGAAAGGTGAAGAAGTAGGGAGACCTGGATTCTGAGCCACATGATCTCTCCACCAATGCAGTTCTGAGTTTATAAATCCCAGGACCAGAATCTTAAACTAGAGAATTAGAATTTTAGGACAACATGTTCTTGGGGTACCACTGAATCTTTCTTGTGTGTAGTCTCTCAAAGGAAATGATGATAATCATAGCAGCCATGAGGCTTTGTAAGATGAGAGATTATGTGGCTATAGCCTGACCCTGACAATAAAAGTCAAGATAATTTTCATATAAAAATCCGCAGTCTCTTGATGAAGGAAAGCCTTTTGTATGACAGTAACTATCAGGCAGCCTAGAAACATGATCTTATGTGACAGGGTGAGGGAGGATTTTTACACATTTATCTAGAATCCCAGATGGCTTAAGAGACAAGAAAGCTTTGTTTAAGGCTCAAGACATCTGGAAAAAGACTCTGAAGTGATAAACAAATCATCTAAACATGGAAGCCTGCAATATACAGTGGGCCACTACTGGGACTAGACACTTCATAAACACTCTTGGTGCAGTGGACAGCCCATATGGTAATGTAGCGAATTGATAATGTGACCCAGACACACAAAATCTTAGAAATCTCTTGAAATACTTTGTTACTGAAATGTGATGGTAATCACCTTTCAGGCCTAAGGTTACCATGACACTCTGAGCTGGAACAAGAGCTAACGTTGTTTGAAAGATCAATATCTTGAATTGTGAATTTTTCACACAAAAAAATGAGAAAAGACAAGTCTATTACTTGTCTCTAAGAGTGTTCCTTCTTTGAACCAGAAACATTCTCAAGTAAAAGCCTTTGCCTCTGCGTAATACAAGACAGTGCTCTGTGGCTTCTGCCTCTAACATGTTTTGACACTTGGGGAAATCACTTTATTTGATTGGGAGGGTGGGGATGGGGATTTCCTGTCCACTGTCAACTGTAACTCTCTTGGATCACCTTCAAAACCCATTTCTCTGGGACAATCTGTTGCCGCAATGAAGCATTGAGGATTTGATTCTGAGAAAGGGGAACAAATGCTAGAGCAAGAGAGGAAGAGACAGTAACCAGATTTCTGGCATAATGTTTCAGAGGCTAGTATCTGCCTTTTTTTTTTTTTTTGTGATTGCTATTTGACTCTTCCTCCTGCTATGTCTTTTTAGTTGTCTGTTTGCAGGGGACACTTCCTGTTTATTTTATCTTTTAAAGAGGTTAGAGGATTTGTAGGAAAAAATCAGGGAACCTGAAAAATCCTAGAAATAACCTGCATTAATTTTGCCCTCTCATTCTTTGTTTACATTCTCAGACAAATCTTCTTAAGACTGCAACTAAAGCAGAAGTCCTAGAAACAGTATCAGTATAATCATACACACTTTTTAAGGCACGTTTAGATATTAAAGACAAGTTAGCTATAACCTGATTCAAATAAGTCCTACATTCAGGAGGTTGTGAAGCAGAAAACTATATCAAACTGTATGCACATTTCAGCACAAACTTCCACACATAGCCTTGATAATTGAGAATTATAAAGTTTAAGGTAGAAAAAGAAAAGAGGGGCTTACCCAGTCTGTCTAGAAGTTTACCCTATTTATCCACAGAAACAGGATTAGGAGTGATAAGTTCACAACCGTAGCAGTAGGAGTGATGGCTGTAGAATCCGCTGTATGATGAGAAAAAAAAGACATTTATTAGCTTGAGAAACTCTTAACATTTACCTGCATTGTAAGGGACTAATGGCCGAAAGCACCCTCTAAAACTGACAAAATAGCATAAATGGGGGGCAGTATGAGGGGGCTTCTCACTCTAATAAATCTTAGCATCTGCCGAATTCAGTGGGAATAGCCAACTCTTCCCATGACTATACATCTTTTAGCCTAGAGACAGACTCAGGGAAGGAAAAATCATCTATTTGTATATTTTACGGATCATTGTTCAAGGAGTCAGAGTCCTGTGGTACAGAGGGATTTCTTTAGATGTAGCATTTTTAACAGAGCTGGGTCAGACATGGCTTTGTAAGTCCAGCAGAGATCATCACTAAGTAGGTGATATGAGACATAGAATAGTTGGAGATTTTTGAATCTGTCCATATACGACAAGTGTTTAAGGCCTAGGATCCTCTTTGTAAGGTACTTTTGCAGCCTCTCCAGTTGTTGCAGGTGTCTAGTGAGGTACATGCCAAATGGGGCATTGTACTCGAAGATTGGCCTAATGAGGGAAGAGTAGAGGTAGACAATGACCTCATTCTTCCTGGATGCAAAACCCTTAGTAATGAGATGTGCCACCTAGAAGGACTTTTTGACCACAGTGGCAATATGGTGGTCAAAAGACAGGTTGCTGTCAACCTGAGTTCCCAGATCTCTTATAATGCCTTCTATGTTCAGTGGACTATCATCAATGTGGTAATTCATGAGAACCGAGTTTTTCCCAAAGGGGATGATGACACATTTTTTTGGCATTGATCTTAAGGCCATGGTACTGACACTAGTCATCGGTCTCAACGAGGCCTTTTTGTAGGATGTCAACATTACTTGGGGAGTTAATAATAGTTCCCAACTTGCAATCATCTGTGAACTTTATCAGCCAGAGTACCTTCGTATTGGCCTGGACTTCAGGGAAGTAGATACCAAACAGGAGAGGACCCAGGGCTGAACCTTGTGGGACTCCACTCATGACTGGTCAGCAGTCTGACTTGGAGTCAGCTACTTTCACACTGTGGGCTCTATCTGTGAGCCAGTTTGCAACCCATCTAGTGATATAAGGGTTGATGCGTAGTTAGTGAGTTTTTCTATGATTCCTGAGTGAGGAATGGTATCAAAGGCCTTGGCCAGATCAAGGTAGGCTGTATTAACCACCTTGTCTTCATCCACAGCTCTGATGACTGACTCAAAGAAGTTGACCAGGTTGAGAAGGCATGATCTACCCTTCACAAAACCAAACTGTGTGGGATCCAGAGTTTGAGATTCCCTATATCCTTGTTTATTAGGTCCATGATGATGCGTTCCATAGCTTTGCACATCAGACTCATCAGGCTAATGATGTGATAGTTGTCAGGATCTGTAGTTGTTCCTCCTTTGTGGAGAGGGATGACTGTAGCAGTCATCGGTAGGGACAAAGCCTGAGGTGAGGCTGTGATTGAACAGGGCACACAGGTAAGGTGCCAGTTCACTCTGTAGCTCATGTAGAACACAGCCTGCACTAGAAAATCTCATCCTTCCTTATAGTTCCAGCAGACCACTACACTCTAACAATAAGAACTTACTCACTGTCTCCAAGGCCAACAACGCTGCAGGAGAATATTTATTTTCTTACTATATATCTTCTATATGGAACTCCCTTCCTAAATCCATTCTCTCACTCTCATCCACTAACCACTTTAAGCCATCACTTAAAGCTTATCTAAAAAATAACTGGCTATGTTCCTGTACTAACCTCTCATGAGTGCTCTGATACATCAAAGTATACCCAAATCATACCCAGCTTCTCACCCAGTTGTTTAATCCTTTGTTCCTACCAACCTGTCTTAACCTTATATCTTGACATAAGTCATACCTACAAATAGTACTAGCTATGTTCAAGGCCTAAGTTTTGTTGTCAAGATGTAACAGATTTGTATGTTCTTATATATACTACGTTTTGTTTACTTTATACTTTATTGATTATTGTAATGTGTGCATGAAAATTTACTGTTACTCATGGAGCTTTTCTCCCTGGCCCTCCACTGAAAAAGGACATGTGCCCAGTCAACTTTCCCGGTAAACAAATGTTAAATAAATAAATAAATATTGTCAGGTCCCATATAAGCTGTATTCTTGGCCTTGGACAGTGCTGTTTTAACCTGTGCAGCAGTAATACTGGGTGCCTGGCAATCAACTGGTATTGTGATCGGTCCTTTGGTGGGGGAGATAGGGGTAAAGTTGGCATTGAATCTGTCTGCCAGTATATTGGCAATATCTGTTGGCTCAGTATAGGAGGTGCCATTGTGCAGTAGCTCAGAACAAATCTGGGTATTGCTGTGGAGATTCCTTACATAACTATAGAAGGCCTTGTGTTTGTCTTTACTATATGCTGCAATTCTGTTTTCATAGCTAACTTTAGAAGATTTGCTGAGGGATATCAACTTTTTGTTGAGGCTGATAAGGGAATTTTTCCAGTCTTGAGACTTCACCTTATTCCTCATCAGTTTCTGTTAGAGAAATATGTATTAGCATATATGTTTAGTGCTTATTAGAAGTTAAAAGAGTTAACGCATTTCATTCTATTTTATGTGCAGCTTAATTCTGTATGAAATTATAAGATGATTTTTCAAACCACAGTATGCTTTCTGAAACTGCAAGATGCACCCTGACCTGGTATTTGCTAGCACAGCAAAATTCATGTTTATGCCTTTTGGAAATGTACTGAGAAGCAGGTGATTATCTGCTATGTCAGGAAAATGAATGAATAGTGTATGAATAGAACAATACTGTTTTCTATAATATGATTAAATATGAACAATTAGCTCTGTTCGTGTTATGAGAACATGCACAGCTGCGGAAAAAAAGAGATACATGAAACAAAAGACTGCTTGAAGAATCTGTACTTGCTTTGTGCTCGAATTAGCTATAGTACCTTGAATGGTAACATAACATAGTGGGAAGCTGTATCTAACCGGTGGTCACCAAGGCCATGTTGTTTTTCTTAGGAAGTTTTTCATAAAATTGATAGTGCAAGCAGAAAATCATGGACAAACAGCTGCTATGAAGTAATGATGTTAAAACTTGTGATCTGTTACGTCAGCTTGGTAGGCAATGTCTTGTTAGAAAATGAATAAAAATGTCCTTACTTCCTGATTTTAGTTAGACAAACTCTGTATTAACATGTTTTTGTCTCCTTGCTGCAAGATTAAAGTGCCTTAACCTGAACCTGCCGTGTATTGATCTTTTTGAAGTTTATTTTTTCTTTGACAGATTGGTCCTTTGGACCGGAAACTCTCACTCTAGCTCAGGTCAGATGGGCCCGGTGGCATGAAACCATACAGGGAAGAGGCCACATCGGTTCATCTGCACTGAAAGACCTCCGACTGAATTGTCGTTCAAAAGATGCCAGCCACTGTTTCTGATCTGCAATTGGAGGACGAGTCAATGGTTCCATCAATGAGACGATCAATCATGGAGGCTCAGGTAAGGAGGAATTTACCTTTTCTTTGCTTCAGATCAGGGACTTGTTACAGTATTTGTTTTTGTCAGGGAGATTTTATATAAATCAGGGACAAAAAAGATTGCTGTCATAGATCAGGGAAACAGGATAGGTCAGCAGTTATTCTAGATAAACTGTAAAAAAAGAAATAGTGGTACCACGTGATAAGAAGGGTTACATAACAATTTCTAACTAATTTAAGACAATATGGGAAATAAGTGCACAAAAAGATCCCGAGATCTGCCATTAACCGAAGATGCGAAATACATGCAATTACAACGTGCTGATAACGTTAGGTACTATACAAAATGGGTTAATAAATACAAATTTGATGGCAAATTAGACAAACCTTCACTTATCAAACTTGTCAAACAACTTAAAACAGACGCAAAAGGTCAGGTAAAAAAGCAATGCCAATTGGGAGTTCCTCAGGCACACAGGTGGCTTGAGGAAACAAACCGCAGAGAACAAAAGATTAAAAATTCAAAAGCAGTGTTTTTAGACAAAGAAGACAATAACCTAGTAATGGCATCAGCCCCTCCGCTTCCCTTACCAGAAAATGAAGCAAGTGGACAATCTGATCCATCTCCGCTATACCCAGTTGTCCCTGCGAAAACAAAACCGTTTGTCAGAGATTCTGTCGAGACTAGGTCTCGAACACGTAACTTAAGAGGGAATATTGAATTGTATGAAATAAATAAAAATTCACAAGCTATGAGTGAAGAAGAGATATGTCCACTCATAGAAGTACCAAATCCACAGGCAGGACAGGACCCAACTCTTCTAGTGTATAGACCATGGACACCAGAAGACATCCGGAAAGCCATAGAGGGAATTCCCCATCCGAAAGTTAATTTTAGAAAATTCCTAGAAGACTTACAGGGCATGAGGTTAAGTTACCATTTAAATGGAGAGGAAGTAGAGAAAGTAGTCAGACAAATCGTAGGTCCAGATTGGCACATGATCAGTGACAACTGGAATCCCCGTGACGCAGAACATAAGCCACTCCCACATAGCAACACAGAGCTTGATAACAGAGTGAAAGGTCTGACAGACCGAATCTCTGAGAAATGGAAGCCTAGGGCTGACTGGACTTGCATTAATCAATGCATCCAACAGGAAGGTGAAACTGTTGATAGATATTATGCTAGATTATTAGAGTGTTTTAATAACCATTGTGGAATGCAGGTACCTGAAGATCAAACACATGATTCCCCATATGAACAACAACTAAAGAATGCATTTTTGAAGGGTAGTATTGCACCCATAAGTAGTTTCATTACAAAGCACATGGTAGATCATCGTACGAGTAGATTACAGTCATTACTTGAATATGCAAGACATGCCGAAAGGCATTTTAATAGCAAAAAGAAAAAGAAAACTCAAGTATTCACAGTAGAAGATGGAGCAGAAGTCTTTGTAGTACAGTCCGGGAAGAAGGGTAAGAAAAATGCCCAGGGAAACAAACAATCTGATAAGCGATCAGAAGAGTTTGAAGAAAGAAAGAAAGAAAAGGGGTGAATGTTTTAAATGAGGGAAAAAGGGACATTTGGCAAGGGATTGCAGGCAAAACAAAAAGGTAGCCACGGAAGATAAGGAGGGTGAGGACTGACTATATGGTAGTCAAGAATCACTAGAAGGGAATAACCAAGAAAAGACAAATGCAAATGTGATAGATGGAGTAGAGAATGTGATAGAGGAAATAGAGGAAGTACAAGAAATCACCGATGGTGAAGAAAACGAAATTTTAGACTTGGCATTATTGAGCCTAGAGCTCTATTTAGCAGACACAAAACCGGATGTTGCACTTCTGGT
>NC_056731.1:1540503155-1540615965 GCF_019279795.1 Protopterus annectens | reverse complement strand
CATGACGCTGCCATCCTCCTCCTAAATGGCCGCTTCCATGCAGGACTACACTAGTCCTGCATGGAAGATTAGTAAATCAGGGGGAGAATCTTTGCAACACTATTAGCTCAAAAGTCATCTCTACTTCATACTACAGAAAATAAAATGTTTGCATTCATTTGTCTAGACAGCAGAACATATCATTGCCATGCTATTTAGGAAGCACCTTGTCTTGCTATCACTGCCTAGACTACTTCTCTTTTAAATACTTTTATGTATAAATTATTTAATGACCAATATTTTCTTCCTGTGGTAAACAACTTTACTTCAGAAAAAGCAGCTTATAGTCTCTAAAACATAGAGGTATAACATTACAAAACAATCAGTTTACTCTTTAAGAAATCTTTTAGTAGGGTAGGGCTTGCAGCCTGGAATGCATTACCAAATATAATTACTCTACAAGCAGTCCAAAGATACTTGAAGTTATGTGTAATGGAAAAATACAAATGCACCTGCTTCAGAAACAAGATCCGTAGCAGAATTACCTTCACGCTACATTTCAATATTATTTTTTTCTCAAATATTTTTTTTTATTTTTAATTAAAATAACATTTACATAATATTTTTAAATAGCATTGTAAAGAACTATATACAATATTTATAATAGCCTGAATTTCAATTATATACACTGTATGTTATTAAATATAGAATTAACAAATCAGTTATCAGATATGCAATATTGATTATTGCAGAGTGTCCAACAGATATATAACTTTCTTCCAAGGATTATTTACCAATGGCCTGGGATAGATTCATAGTTCTTTGATTTTTATTTCCATCAATGCAGTTGTCTTCACTAAAGTGTAGAATTCTTCCAAGGTTGGGGGTGTATTTGAATTCCACCTTCTGGTTAAGCATTTCCTAGTATAGCAAGTATTGTCTATAACAAATACATATTTGTCTTATTCAGGTAGGGACCTTCATTTACATTTATAGTTATCAATACTTTAGTTAAAGTAAAGGATTCATTAAATAAAGCTTGCAAAAAATGATTGATTCCATTCCAATATGATTAAATTTTATTACATTCATAAAAAATATTAATCCAGTCTTCTTTATTTGACTTTTCACACCTCCAGCAAAAAAAAACATATGTAGTAGTACTGATCTTTTTAATTCTATCTGGTATTAAAATGCTCTATGTAAGTATTTCCAGTTAAATATTTTCCAGTACTGTGTTAGAGGTGTAATTAACTGATAGTAAGATGTTAGTTTTAATTTCTTCTGTTAACTGCAATGACTGACCTTTTGTTAAGAACTGCCATTATAATGGTTTGGGAATTGTTTTATATGTTATTAACTCTTTATATAGATTTGAAATGGAATTTTTCTTTTTACAACTATTATATATAAATTCATACAGAAAACTTATTAGATTTAGAATATATTTAAATGAGGAATTATTAATTAACCTGCATAAATCTTGAGTGTACATTAAAATGCTCTGCAAGGATAATCAGTCCTGTGTTGGACTATTTTAAGCAGTTTTTATCATATGTATATCTAAAACATTTAATTTATTTACACATTGAAACCAGCATAAGAATCCATTTTGTTCCCAGGAGGTTATTGTTTCCCTATATATTTTGTGAGGAAAGTTTTTAGTGATGGCAAATGGGGTTAAAAGGTCAAACCAAAGTTTTAGATCTATGTTTGCATTGATAAGTTTCCTAAAGGAATTGATGTAATGATAGATCGGTGTTGTTTTAGAAGGTTTTGTTATATTATATTGTATACTTATGCATAGTATGTACCAGGGTTTGTTTGATTTGTCTACTATTAAAATTTTTTTAACAGATTAAATTCATTTGTTAATATAGCCATTGTTAATTCTTTCCATTTGGTAAAATAATTTGGGTTTATTCAGTCTATTGTAGTTTTAAGCACAGATGCTTTTATATATGTTTCTATTTCTAGGAAGTTCAATCCTCCTTGTTTCCAAGGTCTAATGTGATGAGTTAGAGCAACTCTATTCTTTTTGGGATGCCGTAATACATTTCAATATTATGTAAACCAACAACTGTGATTCTTGATTTTTATTTTGTGGTTACTATAAATATTGCATACCATTAACTTTCTTAATTCTTTCATTGTAAAATCAGGTGAGCTGCAATTTTGTAACTTCTTTATAACTGTTCTGCTCTTACATTTAGAATGTAATAGTCTCTGTTTAGGGCTACCTCCTACTTTGTATTTATTTCAGTTCACCATATTTCTATGTTCTTACAATCAGATTACAATATTTTAATCACTGCTACCTATTATATTATAATTGTTATATTGTTGCTGCCTCATGGCTCTGGTTGTGGTTGCCCACTGTTAACTAACTGACTGGCTGGTAGGCTGGCTGACTAAATAATTCACGTACACTAAAGTGAATGCTAAACAAAAAGCATGAACTCCAATTCAAATCAGTAAAGCTTCAAAAAGTGGAACAATTATGATTTGCTGTCAGAAATAAATGTCTCCATGAATTCCCAGCATGATTTAAATAATCAATCATTTTATTTGTCTGATGGCAGATGCAATAAAAAGATTTATCATAAGAAAAAATACTTGTTTGAAACAGATCCCAAGAGTGCGCTTTAGTAAGATATGTGAATTTAAGCCTACAAAAGAAATACATCTCATTTTCTTATTCTGTCAGTTTTATGTATTTGGTGGGGAAAAAAACCTGTTGGAATATCTCACAAATGTTAAAATGTTTCATCCCATCTATGATACTCATTTGTCCTCCTTATTCTATTCACCAAGAGAAAGAGTTATGCTTTTTTATCTTTTTATGCCCTCGCTTTTATTCAGAGATGGGCCAATAACAATGGTAAATTAATTTCATTAACAATATGCTATGTAGGTGGAGAAAGAAGGGACCATTTCCAAAATTAATAGAAGTAGGTCTTCAGTACTTTACAGCCTCAATAATCTATGGTGCACCACTGGATAGTATCCCATTATTATCTTCCAACATGTTCTTTTGGTGACCACTAATATCTCAGAAAGTGTTCTTTTAAAACTGGGTGTTCCCATATCCTTTCTGTATAACCCTTGTAGAGAAAGATATTCATAGTTTTCATGTCTTAAAAGCTCAGTTTAAATCATGTTTCTTTTGTTTGAATAATTTTGTTCATCCATCTTTATAATTAAAGTTCAGGTGGACCACCCTGACTCAATTTTACAAACTTTTCAATATCTATTTTAAATATTATGTGATTTATTTAAATTCAATGCTAGATGGCATGACAGTCCTGTGTTTTAAGTTATATAAAAGCTTTAGTGCATTTTTATTGCCTCCTGTTCTTTGTATAGCAGTACTCTGTGTTATTATTTGTTAACGTGGTTACTGAAACTCATCACATTTTCTGAATCCAAGCATTTTCTCCTCTTGCAGATTATAGCTATTTCTTGTTAGACTGGATTTAATTTGTTCACTGTATGAGGTATCAACCAGCCTGATACATGACAGAAGCGGTTACAATTTCTGATGTCTATGTGCCTGAAAATTCTGGAATTTCAGCAAATCATCTTCAACAAGTGTTTAACAGCATGACTTAAAATTAGGTATGCAGCTCAAGTCTTTTCATAGTTTAAAACTCAGTATCATGTTTATTGAAGAAACACAGAAATTAAGCCATTAGGTACAAAAATATATAATAGAATTCACATTCATGTAGACAAAAGATTTATTTATTTATTTATGTGACATTTGTTAAGCGGGTTAGTCTGGCTGGGCAGCATGCCCTTTTTCAGCAGAGACCCGAGGAGAAAAGCTTCATTACAAAACAGAAACATACATAGAGAATTATACAATTGGAGAAATAAAGTATTTGTCTAATACATGGATAGCATCAAAAACATCATACACTAATTGAGAAATGCATAGTTATTACAAGAACATATAACATTAAATATAATGGTATGGGAAATATTAAAATAAGGAAAGTAAATAAATTAAGGTACGTTTGTTCTTAAGGAGTAGGCTAAGGTAGAGGTTGAAATAAAATGGCTGGAGGATAGATGTGAAATAGGAATAGTCAGAGCACAACAGATAAGATACTCAGTAGATAGAGGATAAAATGAGAGAAAGACAAAAGTTAAAGGGGAAACAGGCTAGTGCCAGCGGAGGTAGTATTAAAGAGGGGTCAGTACAGGAGAAGATCCAGATCAGGAAAAGCTATGCAAGACCATTTAACAGTGCAGAAAACTAACAAGTTCATACAGAATAAGCTAACTATTTCAATGGAACCATATAAAATTACAGATTTGCTTTCCATTCATTGGAATGGTGCTAAACCATTTACAATAAGCATTACAAATGCATACTATCATTAATTGAAAAATTGTAGAAATTGCTGCAGATGAGTTCTAGACATCATGAATAATATAAACAGTCATTGATTTAAACTGTAATGCTTAGCAGAACTATAGCCACTGATATAGAGCAGTATCAATATTCAGTCGATCTTTTATATTTTATGGTCCAATCATAAAAAAAAGATCAGCCACAGTTCCAGAAATCTTGGAGTGTTGTTTTTCTGAAATTTATAGTGCAGCCATATTTTTGTGATATAGACTGCAAATACTTTGTTCAGATCTTTTGTTTCTGGTCCATGTTTTCAGCATTTAAGCATAATGGAGTATGCCTTTGTGCAGAACTGTTTTAATCCATTCTACAATGACTGATGGTGATGAGTTTGAATAAGTCCATAAACCAAATGACTAGCATATAATATCTGAGATACATTGGAGTAGAGTCTTGGTTGCCCATCTAACTGCAGTTACAGTTTGATTCCAAAACTGTTTGCCAACAGGACAGTGCCATAGGATGTGAAGATAGTCTCCCCATGATACCAGGCATCTTTAACATTTTCCTTCATTTAACCATGGACCACATGGTTATTTGGCATCTGTGTAACAATTTTAATATTGTAACAGCAAGGTGCAGGATGACCTTATTGGCCCATATGTTATTCAATATGCATGACTATGAATGATCATCTGTAGCAGAAACTAATAATTTTCCCATCCCGGTTTAACCATATCTTTGGACCCCTTTCTATTTGCATGTAAGTATCCATAGCATTTCGAAAGATTCCTGGATAGCATGTCTGTATTCTTCCTATACCAGATATGAGACAGCTGAGATCTCTCTTATGGCATTCTGGTATTGTTTCTAGCCTGATGAAATAAGTCTCTTAGCTTCAAATATTGCCAGAACTGGATGTTCTTCTTCTCTGACTTTTTTTAAAATCTGGGAAAGACAAAATTTCCTTTGTCCCCGTCAAGTAAATCAACACAGAGGATTATTCCTCCAGTAATTCAGTTAGTCCACTATAGGGTTTGCTGCCAACAAAATAATCTTTGTTGGCCCATAGCTCCCAACGATATTCTTTGGAGAAAAAGGGCTTACTTACTTTGTCATCTAAATCTATAGGGTCCTAAACTCTCCCTCTCGCCTTTACAGGAGCTAGTCTTTATACAGAGATTAACTTGAGTTCCAACAGCAGTCAGACCGGGGCTTGGGGGATTATGGCATAACATTTGTGTGCATATGCTGCCACAAGTGCATAGGACTAGAAATCAGAGAGGGCCCAGCCTCCTTTCTTGAGGGGGTGTTGAACATACTTTGCCTAGCTACCCTGAGGAGGGGGTGGCCACACTATAGCTTGACGTTGATTAGCTTTTGAAGTCTAGAAGAATTTTCAGAGATTGTTATTTGTGAAAAGTGTTATGACAGAAAGAGAAATTTAGGTAGGATCATCATTCTGACTACTTGGATTTGGGTCAGAATAGTAAGATTAGTAATTTCCATTGTGATAAAGTTATATCCATTTCTGATAATAGAGCATTACAGTTGGATTCTAATGCCAGCCTCTGTTCCCTAAACATGTATATTATAAGACAGTATACCTTACTAACAAGAGGAAATCCACGGGTTGATCAATCCAGTATTAGAATTATTAAGAGCCATGGTTGATTTGTGTTGTTTATCTGCAGTCTGGAGACACTACCAAACTAGTAAGTGTTTTCAGAACTTGCTCCAGCTTGGCTGAGGACTCAGTCATTCAAATAATGCCATCATCTCTGAACAAAGCAGAGTTTAGGAATTCATGCCCATTATGGGAATACTCACCCTTGGCTGTGCTTACTGCAGTGACTGTATGAGTGTATCCATCACTAGTATAAAAAGGAAGGGGGAAGAGGGCATTCCAGTCTAGTACCCCTTTGTAGGGAGAACATATGGGATTCCAGCCCATTGACTAAGTCATATGTTAATGATTCTTGATATAACACCTGACATATTCCAATAAATTCCAGTGGAAATCCGTATTTGTGTAGGACTTTCCATATAAATTCACATTTAATTACGTTGAAGGCTTTTTACAAATTAGCATATAATGCCATCCAGGGTTGCTGGCTCTCTTTACTTAACTGCAGCACATTCAGTCAGACTCTAACAAGGTCAGAGTCTCCCTGGTGTCCCTTCACAAAGCCCTCTTGAGATTGATGTATCAAAGTGAGGAGCATCAAATCCATTCTCCTTGCTAAAATCTTCACGTAAGTTTTAATGTCAGATTGTAATAAGGAAATAAGGAGATGATTTGTTAGGATGCCAGTGTGTTTTTTCTAAGTTCCAAAAGGAGAAGAATCATTGACAGATGGCATGTACTTGTTAGATATCCCTCTTGTTTAAGGTTATGATACAGTTTATGCAGATGATGATAACTATTTGGCTAAACTATTTTTTTATAAAAATCAATGAGTATGCCATCTGGATGATCTAAGACTTGCTATGGTGTGCTTGGTTGAGCTCATGCCTCTGTGGATTATTATTACTTGCTATGGTAGTTACTACTTGTATTTGTAAAGGGACAGCTAGCTTTGCCTGTTGCTCATCATTCACACCTGATAGTTGTAGGCTATCCAGAAAAGTACCCATGGATGCCTCTGTTGTACACATTTTGGTATAGATGTTCATAAAATATTTGCCAGAAAAGTGCACTATTTTGCTGTTGTTGTAAATCATATGGTCCTGATAAGAGATAAGTCTGTGATTCTCCTGTGCCTTTTCCTCTCCTTAAGCTTGCAAGCCAGCAATTTGGGGGAGGGGGGGTACCACTGGCCTAACAATAAGTTTTCATTCTCTCCAATCTATCCTACAAGTATCCAATGTTTATAGCTTTACTTTCCGGTTTCAAACTTTTAATTTGGTTAAGAATGCTTTGGACATGGTAGTCAGAGGCCATGAAGTGCACAGAGACTTGATTAATAACCCTCAGTTGTGCACTCTGCTCTTTTCCTTGGGTGTTTCTAACCTGCAGAGATATGTGACTAGTATACTGTTTGAACTGATCCCAATATGTAGGGATAGATTCCCCATATATTCTATGAGACCACCAAAAGACCTGAATAGACTCTTTTATTCTGTTACACTGGATTTTGTTTTTCAAAAGCAGAGGGTGTAGTTTCCATCTCCATAATGGTAGACCAAATATTTTGGAGAGAGAGGACTGGGTTATAACTAAATTAGTCACAAGTATATACATGAACAGAAGCACACTTGGATCAATAAATACAGTGCTATAGGAGTCCCATTTGTCAAGGGTACTGTGGAGAGATGGGAAGTAGGGCAATCAGGAAACAATGATAACTCCCTTCTCCCAACAGCGTGATAAGGGAAATTAAGGTTGTTAGGCAATGGGTAGAAAATGACCCAGTAAAACATCTCAGTCAAGATTATCATACCCCATTAAATCTTGGATGGGCAATCAAAGTGCAAATTTAAACATCTATGAGAGATGATTGGCTCCTAGTGACATATGATTAGTGCTTGTAGCATATGACTGATATTTAGAGGCAGATGGTTAGCCTTTTGTTACCACTACCATATACTCAGTCAACAAGCCTTACTCCAACCACCATCATAGACTTTATGCAACCTGTTTTACACCATGTACACAGATATTGTATTGATTCTTGTAGGAAGTGGTATAGGTTAAAAAAAGTCACATTCTTATCACATGGTTCTGTGTCCTGAGCTGAAATATGACTTGAGTGTTATGGCCAGAAACATTAATATTTAAGCTAAACTTGTCATAGACTTACTGTTCTACCATATTTAGGTAGCTGCATGACCTCTCTAGATATGCTTTGAAAAGAAGATGTGTTATAGAGTGGTGCATATATGCCTGATTTTTAGTCTTTCTGAAACCTGCTATACACCCTTATGTGAAGTTCTGTGTTTCATATAACTGTTAATGATGGTAGGAAAGCTGAGTAAAGCTGTTATAATGGAATGGCATGACCGGAAGCTGGGATTGTATACATTTTTTCTAAGCCTTTAACTAGGTGTGTGGTGGGGGTGCAGAATGACCATTAACCTGTAATTTGAGATATATATACAGAAGACACCTTTGTATAAGGGTAAGAAATATGATTTTTTTCCAAATGTTAGGAATATAGCTTTCTCTGAGGGAGTGGTTTATTAGAATTGAGATTGGGTAAGCTAGAGCATCTGCTACAAGTTTAACATACTCTTCTGGAAGATTGTCTAGGGCAAGTATAGTTGGCCTCAGTTTGAGAAGGCATTTTCTGATGTTGAATGTGGGGATGGGTTCAATAACAAATGTGCTGGGGTTGTTTGTTGACTCTGAGGGGGGCAAATTATTATAGGTAATAAGTTATTTGAGGGGAGAGTTGGTGTGTTAATAAAATATATACTGAACTGGCTGGCAGTGCTGTCATTAGTGTTGTTAGTGGAAGGGGTTGGTTTAGTTATGTGACCAGGATATGTTTGTTGATTGGAGACCAGAAAAATATTATGGTTGTTTTGCTTATTGTATTGGAAGTTTGCATGCTATTTTTTGGTCAAGTTTGGTTATATGTTTTCCACTAAGCAACACACACTGTTGAGCATCAAAATAGTAAAACTACAGAACAAATACAACAATCCAGTCCAGGAAAAGACAAAGAATTTATTACTTTCTAGAGCCTCGGCATTCACTGCCTTCTATGGAATATAGAACCATACTCAATTCACACTATATATACAGCCAACCACATCCATTAAACAATTAATTACATCATTAAATAATCAAATTAGGACTTTCCAATAATCCAATTACAATAAGCATTCATGCCATCAGGATTTAAGTTTGGTTATGTGTTTTGCTGTGGTTTACACTTTATAGTCTTGGAGTCTGGAGTGAGTTTTAGTTTGTTTGCAGGTGTTACAAGGTGTGTCTCTTTCTGTCATTATCATTTTCTTTTTACTGGTTAACCACGTTGTATAGTTTGCTTTAACTCTTTTGTTTCTTAGTGGTGCATATTCATTTAGAGAGAAGAGGAATGCACCATTAAAGTATATATCAGCATCATCTACAGGAAGAGTATGAAGTTGGTTCCAGTTAATGTATCGTAAGCTGTCCAGGAAAGCATCCTTACAGAAAGATGTTTCTACATATTAGATCATAGTTTTGATGTCTGACAAGAGAGTTTAACTGCCTAATTGTGAAAGAAGGGAGATGATCCCTTAAGGGGTTAGGGAGAGAACCAAAGTGAGAATATTGTTTGGTAAATTTGTAAGAATCCATTCAATACTGACACTTTTTTTACTGTTTTTTCCATACCTAGTATGAGTGGAAATGAGTTGAGTGAAGCCATACAAATTTAATATATTATTTTTGGAGTCATTAATAATAGTTTGCTAATCTATATTGGAGTCGCTTAGTATTATTGTATCTTGTCTGATATTTGCTGAGGCTCATGAGATGATTTCCTCTGTCATATCTATGTTGCTACTTGGGTAAATGTAATTAGCAATGAAACTTAAGATCTAAAAGTTATAAAGTTTAAGTGAGGGATTCAAAAATATTAGCAATTTCAATATTTTTGGGGGCTATAAGTAAAGTGGGATGGTTGGAGGGTGTTAGTGTAGATTATTGCTACAATGCCTACTTTTTGTCTTTTCTATCTGATCCTACCCTAGTGGTTAAATCTCCTTATCGTTTATATCTTGTTTTAGTCAGGTTTCAGTTGCAACTATGATGTTTGAGGAGTGGAGCTCAATCCAAACATGGACCTCTGAAAGTTTGTTTTAAATGCTTCTGAGGTTACTGTTATAAATGTGCAGGTTATTGGATTTAGACACTTGGCCTAATGAACAGTATTGGCAGTATTTGTAGTGACAGTCTGGCAAGCATTTTGTGAAGGATACAAAGAGACATTCATAGTTTAACAATCCTTTTGTGATGTAAGATGGGGCCTGGGATTGGATGAGTATCCCCCATAGAGTTTAAGAGAGTGAGGATGGATCCTGGGATTAGATGACTACCCCCCATAGAGTTTAAGTGAGTGAGAATGGCTGAGTTAAGGTAGAGTCGTTTAAGTTAATTTATTTATTTATTTACTTTTAGAAGAAGTCTGTAGAGAATAGAGTTGTGAAATGTATAGTTTGGCTTGAAAATGTGATTAGAGAATAAGCTGATTAGGCAAGGTATGATATGGAAATTATAAGAAGTTTAATTTTGAGTTAAAGAATCTGAAGCTCGAAAGTGAGGCTGTTAGAGTTGTTTGATAAGTGTAGGCCATGTGTGGGGAGATATAAAGTGTTAAAGAATTACTGTGTTGTTCAGCGAAATTTGGAAAAAAAAATTAAGGAGCATGCTGAAGTAACTGAAGGACTAAGGTATATGGGATAGGTGTCAAGTGGAGATATTTATAAAAGCTGCAAGTTGGGGACTTGAGTTCAGACTGGTATCAGAAGAAAGTTGAAAAGTATTTTGAAAGGATTCTTTTAACACCAGAGCAAGCATCCTTTCCAAAACTGCAGTGTATGCACATGCCTACACAAATCAAGGTCATATAGAACTAAGAATTCTGCAAGATGTTTTGAGTTTAGGGTGGTATTCTTTGGCACTATATAAATGCTGATGGATATTTACACTAGTTGCAAGAAAGAGCAAGCAAGATGTCAATCAGAGAGGCATGTTACACATATGTACAGATAATGGAAGGTTGTACAGAATGTTTTATGCAAATGAATCTATAATTATATTTAATGAGATAGGGAATGCAAGTGCTAAGTCTATTATATTATAATTGGACATCTTTCCTACATTATCTGATTCACAGTTACATTTTCATGCAAAAGTGCTATAATAACATTGTGTCCTTTCTACTCATTTTGCAATCAGCAAAGATGCTTAGTTTTGCTGCTGTGCTGCATCCCACAGTGAGCTTTTTCTTCTGTTTTACCCCAGTCCATTGCACACAACACTGCTCATTAGTTTGACCATGCATATGCAAAATGTTCATGACGTGTTACTTTCAGTCTGCTGCACAATTCCCTCAACTAGTGAGCAATAGTGGTACTACAGCTCCATTTGTCATTTTTTACATAAATGTTGATAGTGATAATGGCAAACTGGTGGCAGCAGAATGACACCTCTTCAGGCAGGCATATAGGTTCATAGGTGTGTACTAGGCTAATGGCCCTGGAGCCTTTACAAGCCTAGCCCATAGAACTGCCCTGGCATTTTGCTGCCCAATATTAGTTCCCAGTGCCTCTATCAAGTAGAGCCACTGGAGTGATCCCCAGGGTGAATTTTATATTGAAGGACAGTGAGGTGCTCTGCTTAACATGTATGGGAAGACTATTCCAGAGCATAGGCAGTCTCTGGGTGAGGAACCTGTCCCTCCAGTATGTTCAGTTGAGTGTAGTATTGTGGTGTGGAGGGATTGGGATTTCTTTAGATGTAGCATTTCTAACAGAACTAAGTCAGACATGGCTTTGCAAGTCAAGCAAAGATTGCGTCTAAGTAGGCAATATGTATACAGCTCAGCAAGCTCCTGCCTGGTGCCCTGCAGAGTTCTACAGCAGCAGAGAGACAAAAGAGAGACTTTGGAGTGATTAAGTATCATTTTTCTGCATTTTCTTGCTGCCTTCAGCTAATTCTGCCTAAACCGCCGATTTTCTAGAGTTTCTGTGATTTAAAAAGCTTGTTTCAGCTGCATATTGTACTCATTTTACTGCCTGCACTTTAACAAAGTTGTTTTTGTGTTTAAATTACCTGTTTAACTGTTGGAGGCTACACACTCAAGTGTGATAGCCATTTCTGTGCATTTAAAGTTTTTTTTTTATTGTATCTGCTTTATTTTTTGAAAAAAAAACAAAAACAAATACGTATTTTCCTGCCTTTCTAAGCTAGTTTAGTCCAGTTTTCAGGTTAGTGCTGAATTCAGGGCTGTGTTACAAGTTTCTGTGTTTGCCCATACCTTACTTGGATAGAAGGAAGTTTCTCTGTTCAATGTGAGAGAGGGAGCTTTGAGCAGCCTATCTGTCCCTGTAGGAGTGATTTCAGCCCAGAAATTAGTAGTTTATTTGATTTGCCATTTTGGGCTAATTTCTATCTCTTTCATTTCCCTGCTATAAAATCTGCATTTGCAAGATTTTTGTGCTAGTATACAGCTCAGCAAGCTCCTGTTGCAGCCCTGCAGAGTTCTACAGCAGCAGAGAGACAAAAGAGAGACTTTGGAGTGATTAAGTATCATTTTTGTGCATTTTCTTGCTGCCTTTAGCTAATTCCACCTAAAACGCCGATTTTCTAGAGTTTCTGTGCTTTAAAAAGCTTGTTTCAGCTACATATTGTACTTATTTTACTGCCTGCATTTTAACAAAGTCGTTTTTGTGTTTAAATTACCTGTTTAACTGTTGTAGGCTACACACTCAAGTGTGATAGCCATTTCTGTGCATTTAAAGTTTTTTTATTGTATCTGCTTTATTTTCTGAAAAAAACAAAAAAAAACATACTTGTTTTCCTGCCTTTCTAAGCTAGTTTAGTCCAGTTTTCAGGTTAGTGCTGAATTCAGGGCTGTGTTATAGGTTTCTGTGTTTGCCCATACCTTACTTGGATAGAATGAAGTTTCTCTGTTCACTGTGAGAGATGAAGCTTTGAGCAGCCCATCTGTCCCTGTAGGAGTGGTTTCAGCACAGAAATTAGTAGTTTATTGGCCGTTTTGGGCTAATTTCTATCTCTTTCATTTCCCTGCTATAAAACCCGCATTTGCAAGTTTTTTGTGCTAGTATACAGCTCAACAAGCTCCTGCTTGCAGCCCTGCAGAGTTATACAGCAGCAGAGAGACAAAAGAGAGACTTTGGAGTGATTAAGTATAATTTTTCTGCATTTTCTTGCTGCCTTTAGCTAATTCCACCTAAAATGCCGATTTTCTAGAGTTTCTGTGATTTAAAAAGCTTGTTTCAGCTACATATTGTACTTGTTTTACTGCCTGCATTTTAACAAAGTCATTTTTGTGTTTAAATTACCTGTTTAACTGTTGTAGACTACACACTCAAGTGTGATAGCCATTTCTGTGCATTTAAAGTGTTTTTTGATTATATCTGCTTTATTTTCTGAAAAAAAAAAAACAAAACAAAACAAAAGAAAAAAAAATACTTGTTTTCCTGCCTTCCTAAGCTAGTTTAGTCCAGATTTCAGGTTAGTGCTAAATTCAGGGCTGTGTTACAAGTTTCTGTGTTTGCCCATACCTTACTTGGATAGAAGGATGTTTCTCTGTTCACTGTGAGAGAGGGAGCTTTTAGCAGCCTATCTGTCCCTGTAGGAGTGGTTTCAGCCCAGTAATTAGTAGTTTATTTGCCATTTTGGGCTTATTTTTATCTCTTTCATTTCCCTGCTATAAAACCTGCATTTGCATGGTATTGCATGCCAGGCAGTGCCAGTTAGCTAGGGTATAACTATTCCCGGCTCCACAAAGTCTACTCTTCAATTTTTCCCTTGGAACTAGACAAACTTTCAACTTAAGCACTTAATTCATTCACTTCTCATCCCTGCACTTGCCCAAAACTCATAGCAAGCACTAATAAACCTTAGCACTAGACCCTCTATACTGTAGAGAAGGACAAGGCTCTCTATTTGACCTTACCAGCCAATCAGTAAAACAGTTCACTGTACCTATCCAATCATGTCCAAAGGGCAGTTTCAGGTGTACTCTCCAGTCCAACTGATGAATCTGGGCATTTTGAGGCAATGTTACAATTGCCTCATGTACACAGACAACCGTCTCCTCCTTCCACCAAACACTAATACATGTGAGAGATGCAATTATACAGCCAAACTGGAGGCTAAGCTCTCTCAACTCAAGACTGGACCAGGCAGTCAAGAGGAGAAGCGAATTACTTGCATCACACCACCAGTCTCACATAGACATATGAAACCAGCACTGGCAAAAAACACACATAAATACACAAAAACATACTCGGAGGCTCTAAATAAAAATCTGCAAAAGCAACAGAGACCTCCAAAGCAGACATTCAAGCAACCTCCACCCCCCAACACAAACCATGAAACACATACTTTACAAAACCAGTGTGCCACACAATCACAGCCCTTAAGGCAAAATAACATACCCAACACACTAGTAATAGGTGACTCTATAGTCAGGCACACTGACATCCCACTCACTAGGCTGAACAAGGAGAAAGTTACTGTTAGTTGCCTGTCGGGTGCCAGGTTCCGCCACATAACACAAGCACTTAGGTCACTCCAGAACAAGTACAAATATGACTCTGTCATTGACCATGTTGGTGTGAATGACCTGAGCCATACCTCCCTGGACTACATGAAAAGAGACATGGGGGAGCTCTCTGATCACATAGCCCAGGCTGGTATGACCCTATCCCTGAGTAGCATCCTGCCCTCACCAAGAATGATACCACGGTATAGAGAAAAAATTATCAATTTCAATAATTGTCTAAGCTTCTAGTGTCATTCAAAGGGGATCCAGTGTCTTTAAGCCTGGGATGACATGCTCGACAAGCCACGCTGCTTTGCTAGAGATGGCTTGCACCTGTCATGCTTAGGCTTTCGAATACTGGCCAAGGCTCTTGCCACCCCCATAGTGCCTTTTTAGGCAAGGCTCAAAAGACAAACCCACCACCGTAAATAGCTTAAGTAACAAAAAACTGAGGGTAATGCTGCTCAATGCCAGAAGTCTAAACCTCAAAATGCATGCACTCAAGGCACTCCTCAGTATGGAGAAAATCGATATATGTGCAGTAACAGAAGCCTGGTTTATAACTCCAGAGGGCACCCCAGCACTAGCAGGCTACAACTCATACCATACATTTCGGCCACAAAATCTGGACCAAAATACAAAAGGCGGGGGAGTATCCATATTCATCAAGGATGCCCACACCTCCAGGTTAGTGGCACAGCACGATGCTTCACAGATCATCCACGTGCAACTAACAATGGGCAAAACTGCTATTCAAATTATAGCTTGCTACAGATCACCCACCATGTCCCTGGACCCCCACTCTACATTCCTGGAAACACTGGGAAACATAAAGGTCCTACCAAACACCCTGATATTGGGTGATTTCAATTATCCAAACATTAACTGGGAGAACTACCCAAGTACGAACTCCCTGATTTCCTAGAATTTATAAACTCAAATGTCCTGGATCAACTGGTTAACACCCCCACCAGAGGTGACAACATATTGGACTTGGTCATCACCACTGGAGGTCAACCCCTCACTGGTTAGATCTGACCATAAACTAATCACTCTGGATATCCACAATCCGCATCCACCTCTGGTCAAAGAAACCACCATGAAAAACTTTTCAAAAGCAAACTTCACGTTACTTAAAACCAAGGTGGGAAGTTTCAAAGCCCCCATGCTAAAGGATAATGCTGTCCAAGCTGCAAAATCCTTTACTAATGCACTCTACAGGTACCTACAAGAATGCATGGATCGTGCTATCCCAAACATAACCAAGACTCACTCTTCCAAGAATCTGGTGGACCCCTGCCTTAAACAAGCTATACAATAGAAGGAGGAAACTAGTACAGAAAAGAGTAAAATCCCAAGAAGGGAAGACATCCCTGATCAGTATCAGCAAGAAACTATGATCCCTCATAAAATCATCCAAGGCTAGCTTTGAAAGAAAAATTGACATGGACTCCAAAGATAACCACAAGGCATTCTTTAGCTATGTCAAGAATCTAAGTGGCAATTCTCAGATCTGCTTGGAGTTAGTGCAGAATGGTACAAAATACACTGAACCGACCAATATAGCCAACATCCTGGCAGACAGGTTCAGTGCAAACTTCACCCCTCTCTCACCCCCAAAAGGTCCCATAACTTTACCAAAATAATGTAGTGCCCCTGAAATCACAGACACTCAGGTTAAAACAGCCCTTTCCAAAGCCAAAAACACAGCATCAATGGGACCGGACGGTGTCCCAGGCTGCGTTCTACACGAGCTCAAAGGTGAACTAACCCCTCACCTAAACACACTGTTTAAACTCAGCCTCTCCACCGGCTACATGCCCACAGAGTGGCACACAGCAATGGTTATTCTGCTCCCCAAAGGTGGAGCCACAATGGACCCCAGGAACTATTGCCCTATAAGCCTGACTAGCTTGGTCTGCAAAGCTATGGAGCGCATCATCATGGAGCTCATTAACCCCAACATTGGAAACCTCCAAACACTGGACCCAACCCAGTTCAGCTTTATTAAGGGCAGATCATGCCTCCTAAACCTGGTGGACTTCTTTGAGACAGTTACCAAGGCTATAGATGAGGGAAAGGTGGTCCACACAGCTTACCTAGACCTCGCAAAGGCCTTCAACACTATTCCTTACTCAGGTATTATAGGCAAGCTCACCAGCCTGAACATAAACCCCTATGTCACGAGATGGGTTGCCAACTGGCTCACGGACAGAACCCACATGGTTAAGAGTTGCAGCAGCTAGGTTTGACTCTAAACCTGTTACAAGTGGCATTCCCCAGGGCTCAGTCCTAGGACCCCTCCTGTTCTGCATATACTTCTCAGACGTACAGGCAAGCACTGGAGGACTATGGCTCACCAAGTTCACAGATGACCGCAAACTAGGGGCAATAATTGACTCTCCAGCTGACACAGACATCCTCCAAAAGGGTCTCACTGAGACAGATACCTGGTCAAAACCATGGTCTCAAGCTAAATGCCAAAAAGTGCATAGTAATCCCCTTTGGAAAAAACAAAGTACCCACAAACTACCACATATGTGGTAGCCCCCTAAATATGGAAGACTTAATAAAGGATCTAGGGACTCAAGTAGATAGTAACCTCTCCTTTGATAATCACATTGCCAAAGTGGTTAGAAAATCCTTCTATGTGGCCCACCTAATCACAAAAGGGTTTGCATCCCGATCGAAAGAGTTCATTGGGCCCCTCTACGCATCACTTATCAGACCCATCATAGAGTACAAGGCCCCATATGGGATGTACCTTACAAGACACCTGCAACAACTGGAAAGACCCCAGAAGTTCCTCACCAAGAGAATCACTGGCCTCAAGCAGATGCCCTATGCAGCTTGACTGAAGAAACTCCAGCTGTACTCGGTTGCATAATGCTTACTCAGAGGTGGTTTTTGCCTGACATACAAGGCCATGTCCAACCCAGAATTGAAGGACATGCTCCACCTAAAGAAAACCATATCCCCTCAAGCCACATGATCCAGGGATCTAAACCTCACCACAGCCAATAAATAGGACATGTTGAAGGGATAGAGTTCTGTCCCAAAGACTTCCCATGCTCTAGAACAAGACTCCAAACTACATTAGGCAGAGCTCCTCACTAACCCTCTTCAAGAGAAACCTTGCCGACTGGATGGAAAACAGGCATCACTTCAATGGCTCTGCTGGACAGAGGCACAGGGAACTATTCTAAGGGGGGGGCGGCGAAAGCCAACACATTCCAGCTAGGCTTATAAATGCCTTTGGGCAGATAGCCTAGTACCTACCTATGAACCTATGAACCTATGACACAGAGAATAGCTGGAGTCTTTTGAGTCTGTCCATGTAGGACATGTGTTTAACGCCTAGGATCCTATTCATGAGGTACTTCTGTGGCCTCTCCAACTGTTGCAGATGTCTGGTGAGTTACATGCCAAATGGGGCATTATACTCAATGACTGGTCTAATGAGGGAAGAGTAGAGAGAGACGATGACCTCTCCTCCTGGATGCAAAACCCTTGGTAATGAGATGTGCCACATAGAAGGACTTTCTGACTACAGTGGTGATGTGGTGGTCGAAGGAGAGGTTGCTGTCAACCTGCGTCCCCAGATCTCTTATAACATCTTCAGTGTTCAGTGGGCTCCCATCGATGTGGTAATTAGTGGGAGATGAGTTTTTACCAAAGGGGATGATAACAATTTTTTTTGGCATTAAGCTTAAGGCCATGGTTTCAACACCAATTAGAGGTCTCAGTGAGGCCTTTCTGTAGGATGTCTGCATCACTTGGGGAGTTAATAATGGCTCTCCACTTACAGTCATCTGTGAACTTGGTCAGCCAGAGTCTCTTTGTGTTCGCCTGGACTTCTGAGCAGTAGATGCTGAACAGGAGAGGACCCAGGACTGATCTCTGTGGGACTCCACTTATGACTGGTTGGCAATTTGACTTGGACTCTACTGCTTTCATACTGTGTGTTCTATCTATGAGACAATTTGCAACCCACCTAGTGATATAGGGGTTGATGCCTAGTTTGGTGTGTTTATCAATAATTCCTGAGTGAGGAATGGTATCAAAGTCCTTGGCCAGATCAAGGTAGGCTGTATGCACTGCCTTACCTTCATCCACAGCCCTGGTGATGGCTCAAAGAAGTCAATCAGGTTGAGCAGGCATGATCTCCCTTTCACAAAGCCAAATTAAGTGGTGTCTAGAATTTGGAGATTTCCTATATCTTTGTTAATCAGGTCCATGATGATGCACTCCATAGCTTTACATATCAGACTCGTTAAGCTAATGGGGTGATAATTCCCAGGGTCTGTAGTTGCTCCCCCTTTATGGAGAGGGATAACTGTAGCAGTGCGCCATTCAGTAGGGACAAAACCTGAGGTGAGGCTGTGACTGAACAGGGCACACAGATGTGGTGCCAGCTCACTTTGTAGTTTATGTAGAATGGATATTATCGGGTCCCATGAAAGCTGTATTCTTGGCCCTGGACAATGCAGCTTTAACCTGTGCTGCAGTAATGCTGGGTGTGTGGCATTATTCCAGTATTGTGATTGGTCCTTTAGGGAAGGAGACAGGGGTAAAGTTGGCACTGAATTTGTCAGCCAGTACGTTGGCAATATCTGTTGGCTCAGTATAGGAGGTACCATTGTGCAGTAACTCAGAGCAAATTTGGGCATTACCGTGGAGGTTCTTGATATAACTATATAGGAGGTACCATTGTGCAGTAACTCAGAGCAAATTTGGGCATTACCGTGGAGGTTCTTGATATAACTATAGAAGGCTTTGTGATTGTTTTTAATGTCTGCCACAATTCTGCCTTCATAGCTGACTTTAGAGGATTTGATGAGGGATCTCAACTTTTTGTTGAGGCTAATAAGGGAGTTTTTCCAGTCTTGGGATTTCAGCTTTTTCTGCAACAATTTCTTCCTTCTACTGTAGAGTTTATTAATAGCAGGGGACCAACATTATGGCTTCCTTTTTTTTGGAGGAGAGTGTCTTGGTATTGTTGGGTATGGCTAGTTCCATGCATTTATGTACATGTTCATACTGTGCATTGGTGTATAATTTGGCAGTCATGCAGTTATTTTCCATTGGCATGGGTGCTGTGAAGTTAGCCACCTCTGTTTTTAGGAGTCCAAACTCAGTTTGGAGGAGTTTTTCAAGGTAGTTACCTCTGTGGGGGGTGTGGGTGAGACATGGATTTCCATGGTGATTAGTTTATGTTCAGATATGACCAAGGAGGGATTGACTACTGATGTAGAGCAATGGTTGCCAATGTTAGTAATAACCAGGTCAGGGATGTTGCCTCCTCTAGTGGGGGTCAGAATCAGTTGGTCCAGGGCATTGGAATTGATGAATTCCAGGAAGCATTGGGCCAGTGTATTGGTGTTTGAGTAGTTCTCCCAGTTGATGGAGGGGTAGTTGAAGTCTCCTAGTATGAGAGTGTTGGGTTGGACCTTGATAGATTCCAGGGTGCTTAGGAATGTGATGTGAGAGTCTAGGGACATGGTTGGGGACCTATAGCAGGCTATGACCTGGATCACCATCTTACCCAATGTTGGTTACACCTGAAGTATCTCATGCATTATACTGGGCTACTAATCTGGAGGTGTGCATATCCTTTATGAATATTGAGACACCACTGCCTTTGGAGCTACAGTTCATGTTTCAGGGCCAAAAGGTGAGGAATGAGTTATAGCCTTTGTAACACAGGTGTGTGGCACATGGCAATGTGGCAAAGCAGCAGCATCTAGTCCACAATTATTGGCTATGACTTTCACTATTTCACAATGTAAAGTCACACAGATAATAACTGGTGCATGCAATATTTCCTGTGGGCTACACTGATTTGTGCTTAGTCAACTCATACTGTACATCAGACATTTCTCCAGACATCACACACCATCATTTGTACAGTATTAAATGGGCACAGGCATACATGCTAGGCATACTAATAGTGGGACGGTTGTATGATAAAGTGGTTAGGCACGTCAAGCAGTGTTTGCAAATAGACAGCAGCCTTTATATGCAGATAAGTAATGAAGAGGTGTAGTGTTATGATGATTTAACAATGAACTTAACATGAGGTAGTATTAATATGTCTTTTCTTTTGCATTCCAGAATTTTTCTTTTTTGTATGACATAATTTTGTCACATTTCATCATCATTTTTTTTATTTTTATTTATTTCCTTCATCATGCAGGTAAATGCTAATGTTCCCATTCCTCATCAAAAATATTATGCAGTAGATTAATTAAGTTTAGCTCTTCTGTTGCTGGGTGTATTTTTTCCTGATACTTCTTGGGGTTGTTAATGATTGAGTTATATGTCATGATCTGTAATACTATGATTGGTGTCACATTTCTTTTACTATAATGCAGCAGATGTTCACATGGATCAGGAGCAAATGCAATTGTGTCATCTTGATACTGAGTTGCTGTAATAATGAGACCAACTAGATACAAGGGATGCTGTTGGCAGTAAATGGGCAGTGCTGTGCAACCTAGATCTTTACTCTGGGGTCCTACCATATGATGTGAAACTCTGACAAAGCCTTAGTGGCTTATTTTTGGCTGACTCCATAAATCATGGCTGTAGTACTTTTTCAGGATACTTTTGGTACAGAGACTACTCATCCAGCCTGCATGCTGATTCAGTCATGGCCACGTCCACTGTAGTCAACTATGTGTGACTCTGTCTTTACCAGCATGGATAGATGCTGAGATGGCTGCTGTCTGAGGATTCATGCTCCTCATGAAGATCATCATGGCATTTTCTCTGGCTTCAGCCATTCCCAAGAAATGGTGAATTTCTTCATGTATGTCCTGCAGTGCTTTAACCATCTCCCGCTGCCTCTAAGTGACAATAGCCTGTACATAAACTATTTCACTACATATCTGATGCTACATGGACAAGGCCTTGGGTGCCTCTGAGTCCACCTGTGATTCATGTCTTTCCCTGGCAGCCATGTCCGCACAGTGCACAGCGGGTAAATGAACCTCAGACATTGTTGTATCTTCCTACAAAGCTTAAATCTGTACAAAAGAGAAAAGGTTTTGAGCTATGAAGGGATTATACTCCTGTTAATGCACTTCCTCATGATGCACTATGTGTGAGTCTTTATCATAAACTATGGGGAACATCAACCTGTCTGGGGGGGGGGTGAGCCCTACTAGTACACCTTGCAACTGTGTATCAGTGTCCTGAGGCTGTAGCTGATAAAAGAGAGTAATGGCATCACCATCTGCTGTCAACATTAGCCTACTTTGGTCCACCACAGCATGTTGCTGATATCTGCTTTGCAGATGCATCAAGTGAATAAGTAATTTGATAACCTAGCCTCAATAAAACATTAGCAGCTGTACTGCAGACATGTATTAATGGAGTCCATACCTACCATATGCAATTTGCTCCTGTTGTGTTACAGCTGATAATGATAAAGCAATTGAGGGAGTAACATTTCAAATTTATATGTAGTTGTTCAGTATATTAAGGAATATATACCCTATTAAGAGATGTTGCATGGCAACACAGACCTTCTATACTACCTGTGTGTGCATGATGATGTCATACCCTGCTGTTAGTATCCATGTTATCTTGAAGAAGCCTAAGGCTTTCACTCTGTACATCATAGTTATCCCTTCATAGTAACAGTAACTACTCATCACTTGTCACTCAGCTGAGTAAGAATCCTTCCCATATCACTATAACAAGACTGTTAAGTTGGTAATATTTTGCAATTCTTTTCAACATGGTTTTTCATGTATGCGTGTGCTTGCATGTCTCTCTGTCTTGATTGTGCCAAGGAATGATGTAATGTAATGTAAAGAGCCATTCTTAGAAGACTGAAAGACATGTGTGACTGCAAAGCAGGCCTGACAGAGAGAGAGAGAGAGAGAGAGAGAGAGTGTGTGTGTGTGTGTGTGTGTGTGTGTGTGTGTGTGTGTGTGTGTGTGTGTGTAAGAAGACATAGGCCCACCTGATGAATGATGTTTCTCTATGTGAAATGAAATAATGTCCATGAATCCTGATGCGATGCATTGCAATTGCAAGTGGCTGTGACAAATAACTCAGATAATTTCTAAGTGCAGCATTTGAAACAGGAATTTTCACCGTCTAATGTGACAACACTTCTTAGCTAGGCAATTAGGCTTACCAGTAGTTTCCCAGTAGTTTCCAAGCTATTGCTCGGATATTTGAACTATGCAGTATTAATATGAGACAATATTCTCTGTTATGCTCTTAACTACACTTTTTGTATGTGATTTGCTTTCAATTTTGGCAATCTTCAAAAAACTGTGGTAACCAGTGCCATTAAAACAGCAATACTCAGAAAGTTTCGAGTTTTATTCAGTTTAGAAAATTCTTATGTAAATGAAGCTTGTACAAGAGAAGTTACTACAGCTATTTCAGTTGGAAGCAAATAAGGCAATGGATATATACATTTCCCAAAATGGGGAAAGAACATGACAGACAGTCAGACATTTATAATCTTGTATGAGGCAATCATCATTGCCTAGGCAGTGCGAACCATGCTATAATAATGATGTTATCAGTGGTGACTTCAGCTCTGAAAAAGCATTTAGAATGATTTCTTTCCCATTTTATTGAGGAGGGACTGAACAGTTTCATTAGAAGGAGATCCACCTCCAGTAACTAGTGGAGACTAGCAGTATTTCTGGAAAAGCAGAAAGAAGGATATACCAATGCAGGGGTAATATTACTCAATTTTTATAAAAGCATTTGATACAGTAAACTTGACCTTTTTATTTAAATGTCTAGGAAAAAAGGAGGGATTGGGTGAACCATCCTTAAAATGGGTGAAGATGCTTTATTAGGGTCCAACATTTAAAGTGTCTGTAAATGGCGGCTATTGGAGGTGAGGCAAAAATAAAGGAAGGTGAGGCAAGGTATCTGCTCATCCCAGGCCTCTTCATACTGGTGATGGAGGAATTGGCATTTAACATTAGACAGTACGTGGATGGAAAACATAGGGTGGAAGGAGGGGAGCGTATTTTTCTTTTGTTTATGCTTTCTGATGAATGCATACTAATGAGGGGTAAAACAAACATTGTTTTGGAAGGAGTGCTAGGAATATATAACATTCTTCAAACCAGACAGCCAGTGACCACACGAACAAAAGTTTATTCTCACTGTGATGTCTTGGCAAACTTGCCTTCAAGGAATACAATACCCAGACAAACGTGTTTCTTATATACTAGGTACAATTAAACACTTAATTAAACAATAGTAAAAACAATTAGAGTAAAACCCACCAATTAAGCTCTATATTCATTCCCTTTGGGGCCATAGTATCAAATTTCAAAATATATAAAGCCTCTTTCTATCAAAGCCTATTTTTTATATATTTTTTCCTTCAACATAGTTATTATTTACCTTTTCTAAAACAGTTGCTTATAACCCAAAAGTTGAACTTCCATGTACTTCAAAAAAATGTTCAGCCACTGAACTTTGTTCCTCCCTATTTTCAATATCACAAACATGTTCTAACAATCTATACAGACTCAGTAGTGATGAGATAGATTTTCAGGATGAAATATTTAAAACATATACTATGTTTGAACATAGGGGATATAATAAAGAGATCTTAAATAATAGTTGGTTTAAATTAGTGAATGAACATATTGATAGAAAGGTTATAATCAAAAATAGCTTTTTGCCTCATGTTGAACAGAACAATTCTGATATATATATATTTTTACAACTTACAGTTGTTTTAGTAACAGGTTTATAGATATGGTAAAATACTACTGGAGACTTTTGAATTCTATAAAAGAGGGCATTGAATGGATGCCCAAGAGACTTAAAATATCATACAAAGTAGGTAGAAGTATAAAAGACTTTTTAGTAAAAAGTAAGTATATAATGCCTCTTGTAAGTCTAAGTAGAATAGTGAATGATTATGATACTAAAAGATGTGGTAGATGTAAAGCATGTAAATATATTGTATCTAGTTTTAATAGTATAAAGGGTTTAAGTTTTAAGGCCAAAGGTCAGTTTAAATGTGACACTGAGGGCATTGTTTATACCCTGAAATGCCACTGTGATAAATTTTATATTGGTGAGTCTGAGAGGGCATTTAAACCTGGATTGTTAGAACATGTTCATGATATTGAAAATAAAAAGGAAGTTCAGTGTCTGAACATCTTTTGAAGTACATGGAGGTTCAACTGCTGGGTTATAAGCAACTGTTTTAAAGGTAGATAATAACTATGTTGAAGGAAAAAAATATAAAAAATAGGCTTTTATATAAAGAGGCTTTATATATTTTGAAATTTGATACTATAGCTCCAAAGGGAATGAATATGGAGCTTAACTGGCGGGTTTTACTCTAATTGTTTTTACAATTGTTTAATTATACCTAGTATATAAGAAGCACATGTTTGTCTTGGTATTGTACACCTTGAAAGCAAGTTTGCTGAGACGTCACAGTGAGAATAAACTTTTGTTCGTGTGGTGACTGGCTGTGTGGGGTGGATTTTTGGTGTTTCTTTGGTGGTTATACAAGTGGTTTCTTATGGCCAGTGACCCTAACGTGGATGTTCCTAGACTTTTTCATGATACACAATTGGATTCTCATCAACACTCGTTGGATAACTATTTCACAAATTCCAATGAAGGATCCTTTCCCCTGCAGGCAACAGGGTGACCCAGTTCTGGTGAAAGAGAACGGATGCCGTTGGCTTGGAAGAAATGGGAAGAAGATCAGAATAACCATTTACAGAATCCCTTTTCCACCATTGGGAGAAGATTTATGGCTCCGGCTAATCTGGAGAACAAGGTACTGTGTGACACATTAGAAAAATTAATGGGTAAGGAAACTACTTTTTTTCTCAATATACAAAGCCTTACCAAATATTTGGAATTAGACATAACCCCTTGAGGGTTAAGGGCATGTAAAGATCCTAATATGCCCTTTAATCTAGACAATGGGAGTGATAAAATATTTCATAAATGTTGGATTCTAGCTGCGTACAAATGCACTTCCGAATGGGTTTCCATCTTAACAGAGAGAGATAGGGTGAAGCAAAAAGAACTGTGAATGGAGATTGGTTCCACTTGTGCTAATGTGCTCTCACTATTGGGTCCTGCATTTTCGGACAGATTATTGAAAGATATCAGTATTAAGCTCAAGAGTTACGAAGAGGAAATTACCGAAAGAAAAAAGAAAAAACTACTTAGGGATACCCAAGATTATGACAATGGTAGTACTTTTGGAGGAAGAGCCAATAGGAAGAGGTTCCAGAATCATGTGTGGTTTCAGGAAGCAAAACAAAATGATGAACAACATTTCTTTTCATTTACACTTAGTTCACAAGATTATACCTCTTCTGTTGAGGAGGATAGTTTAGGTAGACATGACTATCCACCTCTTCCCAAAGCACAAAATGAAGTGCAATTTCAACAGACATTTCAGAAGGGGTCAAATTTTTGTCTGTCAGATGCCCAGAACAGAAAACGCCAATGTGAAGGACAATCATTTCAACAATGGGAACAGCATCCCCAGCAGTGCCAATGGAATACGAGAGGAAAATGGTAACTGTGACTCTTACATTGTGAACTTATCAGGGTGCAATTTTAACAATTTTGAAACGACTACGCTTGAAAGTGGGTTGAAATTTGTGCCTATGGTCATCCCATGTTTACACGATTTGAAATGCGATATTTTCAGATTTGATAAAAAGTTACAATTGACATTTTTTTAGCAGTTTTAATGCTTCAAACCATGATTGTTTAGACGGAATTATCAGCTGATTTAGAAGATGTTAGTTTTGATTCGTGTATCTCGGATAAAAATGTGAATGCTTATTATATGTTGGATACCAGCCAAATTGCATTCAGAAGCAATTTCATTGCTGTGTTTAACAATGAGGATATCAAACCTTTTTATAAAACTTTGATTTTTTTTCTGTTGAGAATGAGTTAAAATGTTTTTGAAGGGGCCTAAAAATATTTCATATACTCTTACACAAAATTAATGGTTAGCATTGACAGCTATGAGTGAACATAAGGAATTAATTTTCAAACCTGCCGACAAAAGGAATAAATTAGTTATGCATTTTACCCAATATCTCAACATGTGTTATGAACATCTGTGTGACATGAATGTTTATGAAAAAATTGATTTTTCTATCTACTTAGCGACTATGATAGAATATGGTGAGCTTTTGAATAAAGGAGTGAGATTGGGTTATTTGTCTCATGATGATGTTAAGAGAAAAAATAATATAGAATCCAGTACTATTGCACATTTCTTTTGCTTACCCAAAATACAAAATAATTTGCAGTCACCTCCTGGGCGCCCCATTGTTTCAGGCAGGAATTATTTCTTGTACAATTTGTGACATTTACTCCATTATTTATTGTTGTCCAAAGTTATTTTGTTACCAGCATATATGAATGATGTGTTTGACTTTTTACATAAAATTCAACATGTAAAATGGAACAAAAGAATGTATTGGATCACATTAGATGTAAAACGTCTGTACACTAGTATTGAACATACTTTTGGACTGGAATCTATTAGGTTCTTTTTGGGTGAATGTCCAGCCACTGAGTATATAGCGGAGTTAGTTCATTTCTGTCTATAAAAAATTTCTTTGAGTTTAATGTTGAGATTTTCCATCAAAAACAAGGAACTGCAATAGGGGCAGCCTTTGCTCCTTCATATGCAAATTTAAGCATGGGTTTGTTTGAATTAGAGCATATCTACAAAACTAAATTCTACCAACAATATGTGAGAAAATATTTCAGGTTCATAGATGACTTGATTTTTCTATGTGAAGAAGGTGAAGATGAGGTGAATAGGTTTATTGAAATCTTACAAAATAACAGATTCAATTTGAAATTTGATAGCATTCAGAGTCCTATTTTTGAATGTTGAATTGGATATTAATAGTGGAGAAAGGTTCACAACCAAGGTACATAGAAAAGTGGATGGAAATATGCAGTATCTAAAAGCCTGTAGTTGTCATCCTTGTCATAATATAGAAGCTTTACCTTATGGTGAATTCATATATCTATAGAGACTCTGCAGTGATGAGATAGAGTTTCAGGATGAAATATTTAAAACATATACTGTGTTTGAACATAGGAAATATAATAAAGAGATCTTAAATAATAGTTGGTTTAAATTAGTGAATGAATGTATTGATAGAAAGATTATCATCAAAAATAGCTTTTTTGCCTCAAGTTGAACAGAACAATTCTGATATATATTTTGTTACAACTTACAGTTGTTTTAGTAACAGGTTAGTGGATATGGTAAAATACTACTGGAGACATTTTCATTCTATGAAATAGGGCACTGAATGGATGCCCAAGAGACTTAAAATATCATACAATGTAGGTAGAAGTATAAAAGACTTTTTAGTAAAAAGTAAATTTATTATGCCTCCTGTAAGTTTAAGTAGAATAGTAAATGATTATGGTACTAAAAGATGTGGTAGATGTAAAGCATGTAAACATATTGTATCTAGTTTTGACAGTATAAGTGGTTCAAGTTTTAAGGCCAAAGGTCAGTTTAAATGTGACACTGAGGGCAATGTTTATGCCCTGAAATGCCCCTGTGATAAATGTTATACTGGTGAGTCTAAGAGGGCATTTAAATCTAGATTGTTAGAACATGTTTGTGATACTGAAAATAGGAAGGGACAAAGTTCAGTGTCTGCATTTTTATTGAAATACATGGAGGTTCAACTGTTCGGTTACAAGCAACTATTTTAGAAAAGGTAGATAATAACTACACAGAAAAACAAGAATCTGTGTAGATAATTGGTTCAGCCAACAACGGAACAAGAATAAAGCAAAAACCAAAGAGGATGAACCAAACCACAGCAGGCAGCAGATAGAAAAGAATTCCGTTTAATGGTAAGCCCTTTCGCAGCACATCCAGCTGCTTCATCAGACACACAAGAAATGCAATGCATTACTTTTAAACTAAAAACAACCAATAAAATCATTTGTTCAATTACATGGAATAATAAATGCAATCCTTGTTTAAAGACATATACAGAAGCATATGTATAATAAGTTTAAAAATGGTCATCTAAGCAGTAACATTTAGAAACATAAACACATTGCACATAAGTGTGAATGATTTAAAAAATAGTAAAACAGTAATAAAAACAGTAGTCATCTGGGCAGTTCCCTAGCCTGTAAAACTGGCTTTATAGAAACGTTATCATTAATGCCTCTGCCCACGCTAGCTCTCATCCTTATCATCCATTCTAACTCTGCTGTCTCTGTTTTATTTCTGATGTTCATAGGTTCATAGGTTCATACTAGGCTATCTGCCCTAGGGCATTTATAAGCCTAGCCAGAGTGTGTTTGGCTTTCGCCACCCAATTTTAATTAATTTTGCTATGCCCTTTTTCAAGGTTAGTATACTGTGCCTCTGTCTAACAGTGACACAGAAGTGATACCCGGGGTAAACCTACGATCTCCCATTCACTCATCAAGATTCCTCTTGAAGAGAGTCAATGAGGGACTCTGCCTTACCTGGACTGGGAGTTTATTCCAGAGTGAAGGGAGCCTCTGGGTTATAAATCTGTCCCTCCAGCATGTCCTATTTATTTCAGTGCTGAGGTTCAAGTCTCTCGAGCGCTTAGCTTGATAGGATTTGGATTTTCTGAGGTGCAGCATGTCCATTAATTCCGGGTTGGACATGGCTTTATACGTCAGGCACAGATTGCCTCTGAGCAGGCGGTATGCCACTGAGTAGAGCTGGAGTTTCTTTAACCAGGCAGCATATGGCATCTGTTTGAGCCCTTTGATCTTCTTGGTGAGGTACTTTTGGGGTCTTTCCAGTTGCTGCAGGTGTCTGGTAAGGTACATCCCAAAAGGGGCAATTTACTCAATTATGGGCCTGATGAGGGATGAGTAAAGAGGCACAATGACCTCCCCAGATCTAGATTTGAATCCCTTGATTATTAGGTGGGCTATATAAAATTTTTTTCTAACCACTTTGGCCATGTGGTTGTCAAATGAGAGATTGCTATCAACTTGGGTCCCCAGGTCCCTAATTACTTCTTCTGTACTTAATGGATTACCACCTATGTGGTAATTTGTGGGCACTTTGTTTTTGCCAAAGGGGATGACTATACACTTTTTGGCGTTTAGCTTGAGGCCATGGCTCTGGCACCAGTTGCCTGTTTCTATGAGGCCCTTTGGGAGGAGCTGGAGAGTCGATTATGTCACCCAGTTTGCAGTCATCTGCGAACTTGGTTAGCCACAGTCCTTCCGTGTTGGCCTGTACCTCCGAGAAATATTTACCGAAAAAGAGAGGTCCCAGGACTGAGCCTTGTGGGATGCCACTTGTAACTGGTTTGGAGTCTGACATGGCTCCAGCAATTCTAATCATGTGGGTTCTGTCCTTGAGCCAGTTTGCAACCCATCTAGTGACATAGGGATTTATATTTAAGCTGGTGAGCTTATCTATAATGCCTGAATGGGGTATTGTATCGAAGGCTTTTACGAGGTCCAGGTAGGCTGTGTGGACCACCTTCCCCTCATCAATGGCCTTGGTGACTGTTTCAAAGAAATAAACCAGGTTTAAGAGGCAGGATCTGCCCTTAACAAAGCCGAACTGGGTAGGATCCAGTGTCTGTAGGTCCCCAATATCTTTATTTATGAGGTCCATGATGATCCTTTCCATAGCTTTGCAGACCAAGCTAGTCAGGCTTATGGGGCGATAGTTTCCAGGATCGGTTGAGGCACCACCTTTATGGAGAGGGACCACTGTTGCTGTATGCCACTCTTTGGGCACATATCCTGTAGTAAGGCTGAGATTGAACAGTAGTTTTAGGTTTGGGTTTAGCTCTTCTTGGAGTTCATGTAGGACACAGCCTGGGACACTGTCTGGTCCCATTGATGCTGTGTTTTCTGCTTTGGAGAGGGCGGCTCTTACCTGAGCATCTGAGATGTCAGGGGGGCACTCTGCTGGGATAGATATTTGTCCTTTTGGTGGGGAGGGGGGGAGAAGTTTGCACTGAACCTGTCAGCTAGGATGTTGGCAATGTCTGTGGGTTCGGTGTATTTTTTGTAATTTTGGACTAATTCTGAGCATATCTGGGAATTACCACCCAGGTTCCTAACATAACTAAAGAAAGCCTTGTGATTATCCTTAGTGTCCTGTGCAATTTTTCTCTCGAAGCTGGCCTTAGACGATTTTATGAGTGACCGTAGTTTTTTGCTAATACTGATCAGAGATGCCTTCCCTTTTTGGTATTTTGCTCAATCATGTAGCAGCTTCCTCCTTCTATTGTATAGTTTGTTTATGGCTGGGATCCACCAGACAGGATGTCTGCCTTTGGAGGATTGGGTCTTGGTTTTATATGGGATTGCATGATCCATGCACTCCTGAAGGTGTTCATAGAATGCGTTTATAAAGGATTCTGTGGTCTGGGCCGTATTTTCCACAGGCCCGGGGGCTTTGAAGGATTCCACCTTGGTTTTGAGGAGTGTGAAATTTGCTTTAGAGAAGTTTTTCACTGTGGTTTTCTGGGCAGAGGGTGGGGTCGGGATGTGAATATCCAGTGAGATTAGTTTATGGTCTGATCTTACCAGTGAGGGATACACTTCTAGTCTGGAGCATAGAGTTCCCATGTTGGTGATGGTCAGGTACAGTATGTTTTCCCCTCTTGTGGGAGTGGTAACAAGTTGTTCCATAGCATTTGAGTTTATAAATTCTAGGAACCTTTGGGCTAGGTTGTTGGAGCTAGAGTAATGCTCCCAGTCTATGTTTGGGTAGTTGAAGTCGCCCGATATAATGGTGTTTGGAGAGACCTTCATATTTTCCATTGTTCTCAGGAAAGCTGAGTGGGGTTCCTGGGTTTGGGAGGGTGGTCTGTAGCAGGCTATAAACTGGAAGGCAGTTTTACCCACTGTTAGTTGCACATGGATAGTCTCTGATGCTTCGTGCTGTGCCACCAACCTGGAGGTGTGGGTATGTTTGAAGAATATTGATACTCCCCCTCCTTTTGTGGTTCTGTCCAAGTTTTGGGACCGAAAAGTATGGTATGAGGTATAACCTGGTAGTGCTGGGGTGCTCTTGGGAGCCTTGAACCAGGTTTCTGTTACTGTACAGATATTGATGTTCTCCATGCTAAGGAGAGTTTTGAGTGCATGCATCTTGAGGTTTAAACTTCTGGCATTGAGTAGCATTACTCTTAGATTCGTATCCCTTGTGATACCTATGGAGGTGGGTTTGTCTTTTGAGCCTTGCCTAAAAAAGGCACTATGGGGGTAGCAAGAGCCTTTGCCAATATCCGAAAGCCCAGTGGTGACAGGTGCAAGCCATCCCTAGTGAAGCATCATGGTTTGTCGAGCATGTCATCCTAGGCTGACAGGCATTGGATCCCCTTTGAATGACACCAATACTTAAGCCAATTGTTGAAATTGATCATCTTGTCTTCATATTGTGGCATTATTCTTGGTGAGGGTAAGATGCTACTCAAGGTCAGGGTCATACCGGCCTGGGCTACATGCTCAGAAAGCTCCTCTATGTCTCTTTTCATGTAGTCCAGGGAGGTACATCTCAGGTCATTCACACCAGCATGGACAATGACTGAGTCATATTTGTACTTGCCTTGGAGTGACCTGAGTGCTTGTGTTATGTGGCGGATCCTAGCGCTCGACAGGCACCTCACCATGACCTTCTCCTTGTTCAGCCTGGTGAGCGGGACATCAGTGTGCCTGACGAAAGAGTCACCTATTACAAGTGTATCAGGTGTGTTGTTTAGCCTTAAGGGCTGTGACTGTTCGGCACACTGGCTTTGTGAGCTATGTGTTGCATGTGTTTTGTTTTGGGGTAGCGGTTGCTTGGGTGTCTGCTTTGGAGGTCTCTGCTGCTTAGGCAGATTTTTATTTAAAGCCTCCGGGTATGTTTTTGTGTGTTTATGTGTTTGGTTTGCTGTCGTGGTAGGTCTATGTGAGACTGGAATTGTAGTGAGTGTGGTTTCCTTCTCTTCCTGACTGGTTACGCTAGTACTGAGTTGAGAGATCTTAGCCTCCAGTTTGGCTATATGGTTGCATCTCTCACATGTGTTGGAATTTGTTGGGAGGAGGAGAGGGTTGTCTGTGTACATGAGGCAGTTGTAACATTGCCTCAAGATTCCCAGATTCACCAGCTGGACTGGAGAGGAGATTGACAACTGACCTTTGGCCATGCTAGAATAGTATTGGGAATTCCTTTATAATTGAAAAAAGGGCCAATGGGGAACAAGGTACTCAAGGGGAGTTTGTGACGGTGTAGTGCTTTTAATTTTTTAGTGCTGACTTATATAATTGCTTTAGTGAGCAAGTGCCAGGTAACTTAAATGCAATGTGTTACAGGTAACTTAAATGCAAAAATGACAAACAGTAACGTTCTTTCAAGTGAAACAAGGAAATAAGTATAGTAAGCAATGCAGATATCACTAGGGATCCACAGAAGCGTTGAAAAGCCGCATTTTAGGTGGAATTAGTGTTTCAGGGAAATAACAAGCAAACAAACAATAAGCATACAAACAAAGCTAGATTCAGCAGGCCTGGATCTAGTCTATGCTACAGCAAACAAGGTGTCCCAATTTCAGTAAGAAACAGTTCAAATATGCAGGCACTATAAGCCTTTAACCAGAAATTTCCAGCTCAGAAGGGCTTAGAATGAGTTACACCAAGCAGTAATAAATACAATTGAGTACTTTTAAGATGACGCAAAAGCAAAATACATTAGGAAGAAACACAAGCACAGTAAAAGCAGATCAAATGTTTTTTTTTTTTTTTTTTAAGTGGAAAGAGAGAAAGGAGTAGCAGAAACTAAGCTGACTGGCCTTCTCAAATGTTCTCCCTGTACTGGGTAGAATGAGGTAATGACACTAGACTGGGAGGAGGGTCCCAGATCAAATTTACACTAGGGGCGGGCAACTGCAAAGCCACCAACTATAAAAACACTATACCAACAGCGAGGGAGGGTGGGAAACAAATTGCAGAAATGTTTCTCACAGCTGAAAAGCAGCAGTGAGCCTTTAAATGAAAGTTTAAAACAGCTAAAGGAGCCTCTAGAAAAAAGAGTTTAACTGCAACAAGTTATCAGAAACAAACAACCCAACAGATGCATAATAAAAGTGGACAATTTCCAGTTAATACCTCACACACAATGAAACTAGCTAGAAAAATACACAGTACACAAAGTGCTATAAATAACAAAGAAATAAAGAACAAAATAAACAAAAAACAGGATACTTAATGTTATATATTATAGCTCCAAGTTTCCTCAGTGTCCTTCCTTCGATCAGTTCAGTGTGAAATGGCAGAACACTCACAATTGAACTTTATATGTAATAGAAAGTTGAAACCTGAGACAGCTTTTAAGAAAGAAATCTCAAAAGAACCAATGAGGTGCTTAGTCTAAGCTGTAGTCCAGGTGACCTCAGTCAGCCAATGACCTCAAACAATTCTCTCTCACTGAAATTCCTGATGGCTTTGGCTAAACCAAGATGTCCCTGAATATGTGCTCAGACACACAGCCTCCACAAACACTAGACCCAAATACAAGCCTGAATATGGAAATGCTACAAATAACCCCACTACTTGTGTCTCTCCCTTCTTTCATTCTTGGGGATTATTTCCATCACCATGAACTTAAACAAACATGTGTGTATGATCATGTGTAGCTACATGTTTGGCTTATGCATTGGATTCAGCACCCCTGGATATATCATACAGATGTTCTCTCATGCATTCTTTTAATGTACGATTTGTTTTCCCTATGTAGCATGAATAACATTTACTACAGTAAGCTAGATAGACAAGGTCAGTTGTATTGCAGTCCGCTGCAATTTAAATTCCAATAATTTATCAGTGTCTGGGTGAGTAAACCTACTACTGGTGTCTAAATGTCCACAGTAATTACATTTTTTTTACATAGGAAAGTACCCCTCCTGCCACTATCAGTCCTATCTATAAAAGCATCCCTTGGCTCACATAGTAGCCTTTTTAATGATTTCTTATTCTTGTAAGTATAGCTAGGCCTATCTCCTACTGTATCTCTCACTTTGTCATCTGTACATAATATATCCCAGTAGTTGAAGCATTTGAGAAAGTCTGTACCCAAGAGATATATAACTTGTATGCTAATTGTGTTAGGGGAGCTGAGTTTTCAAACTTGAACTTTTCTGAAACGCAAACCTTGCCAGTTCTACAGACAGACAATTCAATATTTATAAGACCAGCTGACAAGGGAGGGCCCTTGGTGTTTATGGACTACTGCTACTATAAAGGTACCATGAATATGATGTTGAATGACCCTAAAGTGTATGACAAAGTTGATTTTTTAAAGGTGAAACAATGTACTATGAATGTATATAACAACTTGTATGAATGTTTGCAATGTAGAATTATAGATATTGAGCTTTTTAGATATTTAGTTGTTAATGAACCCATGATACCTATCAAACAAGGACTACCAAAGGTTGATAGACATCCTACACTACCCCCTATGAGACCAATTGTGGCCGGCAGAGGGTGGTATACTGGGCCATTGATTATTTTTGTTGAAAAGCATCTTAAAACAGTTTTGGGTAGGAATACATATATTTGCAAGGACACCAAACAATTTTTAACTGATTTATATACATTTTCTAACAGCAAACAGATTAGTGATGGCTGTTTAATGGTTACTGTAGATGTGCAGTCACTTTCTACTAGTATACCCAACAGTATTGGACTGGAAATGGTTAAACAATATTTACTAGATGATGCATCATATGATTCTCATTTTATAAAGTTGCTTTTTTATTTGTTGAATTAATTTTAGAAAATAATGTATTTTTGTTTGAACACAACTTGTACAGGCAGATAGATGGTGTAGCTATGGGGACTTCATGTGCCAATAGCTATGCCAACATAGTTATGGCTGCATGAGAATGAGAAAAGAACCGCCTTCCTCTGCATGAGAGGGCAGGACAGTTAATTTCTTGTTGACGTTTTGTTGATGATTTGTTTTTGCTGTGGGAAGGTAATGAGGATACCTTGAAGCAGTTTCATGAGGCTATAAATAACAGCACTGAATTCCTTAAATTTACTATCAGTAGTTCTTACATCATTTACTTTTTAGATCTAAGGATAACAAGGGATAGTGCAAAGGGATTTGACAAACAGATCCACAGGAAAGAATGTTATAGGAGCTCATACCTCCACAGGCAAAGTATGCATCCAGGCTACATCTTTAAGAATGTTATCAAAGGCCAAGGCCTAAGAACCTCAATACTAGTGGCAGATGATCATAAGTTTAAGGATGAACTTGAGAATCTTAAATACAAGTTCATGGATAGAGGTTATGATGAGTAGGAAGTTACAGGTATACTGTCCCAAATACCCGAATATAGAGGGAAAGGGGTAGACCCTACTTCTCAGATACTACTATGAATGTTAATGATGAAAATAAAGGTAGAAAATGTATGTGCATACCTATCACTGATTCCTGTAATATAAGGTTACTGCAGGACATTAAAATACTGGGAAATATTATGTACAGATGACAAAGTGAGGGATATAGTAGGAGATAGACATAGCTATACTTACAAGAATAAGAAATCTTTGAAAATACTACTATGTGGGTCGAGGGATGCTTTTATAGATTGGACTGACAGTGGCAGGAGGGGTACTTTCCCATGTAAAAAATGTAATTACTGTGGACATTTAGACACCAGTAGTAAGTTTACTCACCCAGACACTGGTAAAGTATTGGAATTTAAGTTAACAATGGGCTGCAATACAACTGACCTTGTCTATCTGGCTTACTGTAGTAGATGCTATTCATTCTACATAGGGAAAACAAATTGTACGTTAAAAAAACACATGAGAGAACATCTGTATGATATATCCAGGGGTACTGAATCCAATGCCTTAGCCAAACATGTAACTACACATGATCATACACACATATTTAAGTTCATGGTGATGGAAATAATCCCCAAGAATGAAAGAAGGGGGAGACATCAGAAATAAAACAGAGACAGCAGAGTTAGAATGGATTATAAGGATGAGAGCTAGCGTGGGAGAGGCATTAATGATAAAGATTCTATAAAGCCAGTTTTACAGGCTAGGGGACTGCCCACTTGACTTCTGTTTTTATTACTTTTTTACTATTTTTTAAACTGTTCACATTTATGTTCAATGTGTTTATGTTTCTAAGTGTTACTGCTTAGATGACCATTTTTAAACTGATTATACATATGCTTTTGTATATGTCTTTAAACAAGGATTGCATTTATTATTCCATGTATTTGAACAAATGATTTTATTGTTTGTTTTTAGTTTAAAAGTAAGACATTGCATTCCTTGTGTGTCTGATGAAGCAGCTGAATGTGCTGAAAAGCACTTATCATTAAATGGAATAATTTTTTATCTGCTGCCTGTTGTGGTTTACTTCATCTTCTTTTGTTTTTGCATTAGATAATAACTATGTTGAAGGAAAAATATAAAAAAATAGACTTTTATATGAAAAAGGCTTTATATATATTGAAATTTGATAATATGGCCACAAAGGAAATGAATCTGGAGCTTAATTGGCGGGTTTTACTCTAATTGTTTTTACAATTGTTTAATTTAGTGTTTAATTGTACCTAGTATATAAACAACACGTTTGTCTGGGTATTGTACTCCTTGAAAGCAAGTTTGCCGAGAGGTCAGAGTGAGTCACTGGCTGTGTGGTTTGGATTTTTGGTGTTTCTTTGGTGTTTATATATAACATTTTTGTTCAAGTTGTAGGTTCGGAATATAATGATAACAAGACAGTTATGGTTAGGCTGGGACTGGGAATGAAGAGGGAGGGAGAAATATAACTAAGGAAATGGCTCATCTCACTTATTTGTCATTATTTAGTGTATGCAGTCCAATAGCTTTACCAGGGAGAAATATAATTAAGGAAGTGGCTTATCTCACTTATTTGTCATTATTTAGCATTTGCAGTGCAATAGCTTTGCCACGGAGAAATATAATTAAGGAAGTGCCTTGTCTCACTTATTTGTCATTATTTAGTGTTTGCAGTCCAATGGCTTTGCCAGGGAGAAATATAATTAAGGAAGTGCCTTGTCTCACTTATTTGTCATTATTAAGTGTTTGCAGTCCAATAGCTTTGCCAGGGAGAAATATAATTAAGGAAGTGTCTTGTCTCACTTATTTGTCATTATTAAGTGTTTGCAGTCCAATAGCTTTGCCAGGGAGAAATATAATTAAGGAAGTGTCTTGTCTCACTTATTTGTCATTATTTAGTGTTTGCAGTCCATTAGCTTTGCCAGGGAGAGATATAATTAAGGAAGTGTCTTGTCTCACTTATTTGTCATTATTTAGTGCTTGCAGTCCAATAGCTTTGCCAATGAGAAATGCAATTAATGAAGTGGCTTGTCTCACTTATTTGTCATTATTTAGTGCTTGCAGTCCAATAGCTTTGCCAGGGAGAAATACAATTAAGGAAGTGGCTTGTCTCACTTATTTGTCATTATTTAGTGTTTGCAGTCCAATAGCTTTGCCAGGGAGAAATATAATTAAGGAAGTGGCTTGTCTCACTTATTTGTCATTATTTAGTGTTTGCAGTCCAATAGCTTTGCCAGGGAGAAATATAATTAAGGAAGTGGTTTGTCTCACTTATCTGTCATTATTTAGCGTTTGCAGTCCAATAGCTTTGCCAGGGAGAAATATAATTAAGGAAGTGGCTTGTCTCACTTATTTGTCATTATTTAGTGTTTGCAGTCCAATAGCTTTGCCAGGGAGAAATATAATTAAGGAAGTGTCTTGTCTCACTTATTTGTCATTATTTAGTGCTTGCAGTCCAATAGCTTTGCCAATGAGAAATACAATTAATGAAGTGGCTTGTCTCACTTATTTGTCATTATTTAGTGCTTGCAGTCCAATAGCTTTGCCAGGGAGAAATATAATTAAGGAAGTGGCTTGTCTCACTTATTTGTCAGTATTTATTGTTTGCAGTCCAATAGCTTTGCCAGGGAGAAATATAATTAAGGAAGTGGCTTGTCTCACTTATTTGTCATTATTTAGTGTTTGCAGTCCAATAGCTTTGCCAGGGAGAAATATAATTAAGGAAGTGGCTTGTCTCACTTATTTGTCATTATTTAGTGTTTGCAGCCCAATAGCTTTGCCAGTGAGAAATATAATTAAGAAAGTGGCTTGTCTCACTTTTTTGTCACTATTTAGTGTTTGCAGTGCAATAGCTTTGCCAGGGAGAAATATAATTAAGGAAGTGGCTTGTCTCACTTTTTTGTCATTATTTAGTGTTTGCAGTCCAATAGCTTTGCCAGGGAGAAATATAATTAAGGAAGTGGCTTTTCTCACTTTTTTGTCATTATTTAGTGTTTGCAGTCCAATAGCTTTGCCAGGGAGAAATATAATTAAGGAAGTGGCTTGTCTCACTTTTTTGTCATTATTTAGTGTTTGCAGTCCAATAGCTTTGTCAGGGAAAAATATAATTAAGAAGTGGCTTGTCTCACTTTTTTGTCATTATTTAGTGTTTGCAGTCCAATAGCTTTGTCAGGGAAAAATATAATTAAGAAGTGGCTTGTCTCACTTTTTTGTCATTATTTAGTGTTTGCAGTCCAATAGCTTTGCCAGGGAGAAATATAATTAAGGAAGTGGCTTGTCTCACTTATTTGTCATTATTTAGTGTTTGCAGTCCAATAGCTTTGCCAGGGAGAAATATAATTAAGGAAGTGGCTTGTCTCACTTATTTGTCATTATTTAGTGTTTGCAGTCCAATAGCTTTGCCAGGGAGAAATATAATTAAGGAAGTGGCTTGTCTCACTTATTTGTCATTATTTAGTGTTTGCAGCCCAATAGCTTTGCCAGTGAGAAATATAATTAAGAAAGTGGCTTGTCTCACTTTTTTGTCACTATTTAGTGTTTGCAGTGCAATAGCTTTGCCAGGGAGAAATATAATTAAGGAAGTGTCTTGTCTCACTTATTTGTCACTATTTAGTGTTTGCAATGCAATAGCTTTGCCAGGGAGAAATATAATTAAGGTAGTGTCTTGTCTCACTTATTTGTCATTGTTTAGTGTTTGCAATGCAATAGCTTTGCCAGGGAGAAATATAATTAAGGTAGTGTCTTGTCTCACTTATTTGTCATTGTTTAGTGTTTGCAGTCCAATAGCTTTGCCAGGGAGAAATATAATTAAGAAAGTGTCTTGTCTCACTTATTTGTCATTATTTAGTGTTTGCAGTCCAATAGCTTTGCCAGGGAGAAATATAATTAAAGAAGTGGTTTGTCTCACTTATTTGTCACTATTTAGTGTTTGCAGTGCAATAGCTTTGCCAGGGAGAAATATAATTAAGGAAGTGTCTTGTCTCACTTATTTGTCATTATTTAGTGTTTGCAGTCCAATAGCTTTGCCAGGGAGAAATATAATCAAGGAAGTGCCTTGTCTCACTTATTTGTCATTATTTAGTGTTTGCAGTCCAATGGCTTTGCCAGGGAGAAATATAATTAAGGAAGTGTCTTGTCTCACTTATTTGTCATTATTTAGTGTTTGCAGTCCAATAGCTTTGCCAGGGAGAAATATAATTAAGGAAGTGGTTTGTCTCACTTATCTGTCATTATTTAGCGTTTGCAGTCCAATAGCTTTGCCAGGGAGAAATATAATTAAGGAAGTGGCTTGTCTCACTTATTTGTCATTATTTAGTGTTTGCAGTCCAGTAGCTTTGCCAGGGAGAAATATAATTAAGGAAGTAGCTTGTCTCAATTATTTGTCATTATTTAGTGTTTGCAGTCCAATAGTTTTACCAGGGAGAAATATAATTAAGGAAGTGGCTTGTCTCACTTATTTGTCAGTATTTATTATTTGCAGTCCAATAGCTTTGCCAGGGAGAAATATAATTAAAGAAGTGGCTTGTCTCACTTATTTGTCATTATTTAGTGTTTGCAGTCCAATAGCTTTGCCAGGGAGAAATATAATTAAGGAAGTGGTTTGTCTCACTTATTTGTCATTATTTAGTGTTTGCAGTCCAATAGCTTTGCCAGGGAGAAATATAATTAAGGAAGTGGCTTGTCTCACTTATTTGTCATTATTTAGTGTTTGCAGTCCAATAGCTTTGCCAGGGAGAAATATAATTAAGGAAGTGGCTTGTCTCACTTTTTTGTCATTATTTAGTGTTTGCAGTCTAATAGCTTTGCCAGGGAGAAATATAATTATGGAAGTGGCTTTTCTCACTTTTTTGTCATTATTTAGTGTTTGCAGTCCAATAGCTTTGCCAGGGAGAAATATAATTAAGGAAGTGGCTTGTCTCACTTATTTGTCATTATTTAGTGTTTGCAGTCCAATAGCTTTGCCAGGGAGAAATATAATTAAGGAAGTGGCTTGTCTCACTTATTTGTCATTATTTAGTGTTTGCAGTCCAATAGCTTTGCCAGGGAGAAATATAATTAAGGAAGTGGCTTGTCTCACTTATTTGTCATTATTTAGTGTTTGCAGCCCAATAGCTTTGCCAGGGAGAAATATAATTAAGGAAGTGGCTTGTCTCACTTATTTGTCATTATTTAGTGTTTGCAGTCCAATAGCTGTGCCAGTGAGAAATATAATTAAGAAAGTGGCTTGTCTCACTTATTTGTCACTATTTAGTGTTTGCAGTGCAATAGCTTTGCCAGGGAGAAATATAATTAAGGAAGTGTCTTGTCTCTCTTATTTGTCATTATTTAGTGTTTGCAGTGCAATAGCTTTGCCAGGGAGAAATACAATTAAGGAAGTGTCTTGTCTCACTTATTTGTCATTGTTTAGTGTTTGCAGTCCAATAGCTTTGCCAGGGAGAAATATAATTAAGGAAGTGTCTTGTCTCACTTATTTGTCATTATTTAGTATTTGCAGTCCAATAGCTTTGCCAGGGAGAAATATAATCAAGGAAGTGCCTTGTCTCACTTATTTGTCATTATTTAGTGTTTGCAGTCCAATGGCTTTGCCAGGGAGAAATATAATTAAGGAAGTGCCTTGTCTCACTTATTTGTCATTATTTAGTGTTTGCAGTCCAATGGCTTTGCCAGGGAGAAATATAATTAAGGAAGTGCCTTGTCTCACTTATTTGTCATTATTAAGTGTTTGCAGTCCAATAGCTTTGCCAGGGAGAAATATAATTAAGGAAGTGTCTTGTCTCACTTATTTGTCATTATTTAGTGTTTGCAGTCCATTGGCTCTGCCAGGGAGACATATAATTAAGGAAGTGTCTTGTCTCACTTATTTGTCATTATTTAGTGTTTGCAGTCCAATAGCTTTGCCAGGGAGAAATATAATTAAGGAAGTGTCTTGTCTTACTTATTTGTCATTATTTAGTGTTTGCCGTCCAATAGCTTTGCCAGAAAGCTAGACATTTTTTAAGGAACAGTCCAAAATGCCTTGCAACATCTTTGCTCTAGAATTCTGGACAAAGCCAAAATAATTAAAGTGCAAAAGCCCAAAAATGGCAAATTTTAAATATTATTTTATTTTACCTAATTGTAAACTAGGTAAAGCTAATGGATAAAAGTGCCTGTTTTGAAGGGTGACCTGGGAGCACTGTCTAGATAAGTGACTTGTTCAAAGTCACTCAATACAGAAGTGGAGGTGGAACAATTCAAACAGTATAGTTAGCAGCTGAGAGTTTTAAATACCACATTTAAAGGTTAGGGTGTTACATGGATATGAATGCTTTGAACAATAATTGTGAAACTCTAAAGCCCACCATTAGTGATTTACTGTAACCCTCACTGATTTATACACACACACACACACACACACACACACACACACACACACACACACACACACACACACACACACACACACACACACACACAAAAACTTAAGTGTAAAATGTGTAGTATAAACTGAAATATGTTCAAAGTTTGTTATAAATCCTGTGTTGCCTTTTTGAACTGTATTGCCAGTTTAAAAAGCACTTATCTCATAAACAACTTTCATGTTCAGGCACTGCTGAGACAACAAAATGATAACCTTAGGCAGTAAAATGGGTAACCAGTCTTAGGGATGCTGGAATTAAGGGTGCCAAAGGTCCAACCAAAGTACCCTTTTTATAGTAGTCTATTAGATTCAACCTTTCTCTGCTTTCACGTACCTTTTCTCTGTTCTCACTCCCTTTGCAGCTCAAGCTGTTACATTCTTTTAGCTGCTTTGCAGTGTCTCATCTCTACCTCCAGCTCTAGCTTGTTGCTTTAGTTACATTTTGATGCTAATTGTTTTTTATGCTGCTTGCTCTGCTCCTGCAGCTTCTGCCAAATAATCTCAGGTTCAGTTGACTGTAACCCAGTTGTATACAAGATGTTTATCAGCTCATCATTGGACAAACCAGCATGTGGAAGTCCCTTTGACTTGCACTCCTGAATCAGCTCTGCCACTGATACTTTGAAGCATTTTTTCAGAGTTGATTTTGCCTGTTTCCCAACTACTCTATCTAAAAAAAAAATAAAACAAAAAAATAACTGCTGTGCAGTATATCTTTTAGTATATGTACCTTATGGCTGTAAGGGTATAAAAACATTTTTGTGAAGAAACTCTTTGTAGGCTATTTATACATCTAACAAATATTGGCATTGTGCTGCGGGTGTTCTATAGTCGATGTGATGAGTGTCATGAGTATTCCACCAGTAGAAAAAAATATATTAGAACCTGTCCCACTCATATTTCAGACCACAGGTCCACTAACAATGGGATGCCATTTTAGTATAAGATGGAACATACAATATATGTTGTTGCTGTGCTATGTACTTGAAATTCTGAAAATTTCTAAAAATGCAGCTCCTTGCAATTTAATTATATTGTTATATCTATATTAACTTATATGCAAGTCTTGTCATTTTGTGGACTTTCCAGTGACAATAGATAAGAATGATCTAAAGGCACACCCTTGGTTCTGCAATATTTTTAAATGCTCCACTAGCTGATCCAGTAGGAACCTTAATTTAACATTTATAGCTTTAGACAAATTTAGATGAAATATCTGTAGGATATATCCAGCAGAACTTAATCATGTTCCACTTTAAGACATTTTGAATATATTTCATTATGTAAGTATTGCTGCTGCTTATTGTATAATAAATAAATGATAGCAAACCAGCAGATATTTCAAATTCCTCTACATCCTTTTTTTTGTTCGGAGTAGGCATGCATCATATTCTGGTTGTTATATTACACTTGTTATTCACCTGACTCTTGGGTCCCCTTATTAAATGGATGCCTCTGATATACCCAGAGAAACTGTGAGTAATTAAAGAAAAAAGAAATAAATAGCCAATTTATTTATAGGGAGGTCTACAAATATATTGCAGTGTATTTCCTTGTGAGTTATTGCAAGTATTTCCATGTGTCACATTTCTTTTGCAGCTTCTCAGTCATGTATGGAGTGTGAATTTTTGGACGTCTTCTGGGGAGGAGATGTACTTTGACAGCAATGGCGATCCACCTGGATCACTGGGAATACTTAACATACAGATTTATAACACTACTACAAAATATGTCCCCATTGGCTTGGTATATACATCACATGGTCACGAGTCTCAGGTTATCTTCAATGAGAGTGCTGTTGTATGGAGTGGAGGCTACACTAAGGTGATGGTTATTTCTGTTATGAGTTATCCTTAGCAAAAATTCTAACATTTAGGCAGAATACATTTCCACATAGATGAATGTCTAAATATTAATGCTGTCCATTAAATCAGTGGCTTGTCAAAATAGAGAGATACAGGGGATATAGTCTAAGCTCCATAAAATGAATGCTCAGAGTGAACTCTCTAGAACATATGTGTTCTACAAAAAATGCAACTTCCTGTTGACAGCCAGCTCATTAAATATAGCTTTTGCTGTAATTACTGAATAGTTTAACAGTATTTTAGCTATGTGAATTTAATTACCAGAAAGACTTAATATTTGCTTGAGTTTATGAAATAAGTCTCTTCTAAGTAATACTAACTGAAGTTCACAATAACATATATTCACTGCATGGCATATCTAATGATACCGAAAATTAGCGTTTTGGTAGCATATGTATATGAGTGTGTGTGTGTGTGTGTGTGTGTGTGTGTGTGTGTGTGTGTGTGTGTGTGTGTGTGTGTGTGTGTGTGTATGTGTGTGGGAGGTGTCTGTGACAGTGTGTGTGACTGTTGTGTGTCTGTGTGACAGAGTGTATGTCTGTAGGTGCTTGTATAACAATGTTGTACAAGTTGACTGGGAGAACATTTAATGCAGTTTTCTCAATTCATATTGATCTTTTGCTCATTGCAGTTCTTGCATGTCTCTGAACCTCTTGTTAGAGCAATAATGCTACAAAGCCCAACAACAAAGCACTAAAATGGTCACAGTACTAATTTATTTGAACATCCCAAGTGTTAAACAAGGGAGCGAATGAACTAGAAGGGGGGGGGGGGGTAAAGTGTAACCTTGTTTTATATGTGAGCACATTTTTCAGAGTAGTAGATCTTCTGCAAGTAGGCTTAGATATGCCAAGCATTTTAACATGCTATCATGTTTTCATAGTAATTACTCCAAAATGTATCAAAAATACTTTTCTAGTAACTAAAATATGTGTGTCCTTAAGTGAAGGTCAACTGTCAGTTCTAGTCCTATTAAAGTAATTTAAACTGTATGGGCTTTGAACAGTACATCCCCTCAACAGTAATATTTATTGATTAAGTATTCTAAAGTATTCTAGTCAATAGTTATTTTTCAATAAAAGTCACAAACTGATATTTGAAATCCTCTAAAGGAGTAAAGACAGCCATTCTGGAGTACTGGAGGATAAATGGTTACACACCCATATTAGACATAAGTAAACATACAGTGATACTGCCATAAGGTGACATATACAAGCTGACTAAACTTCTGTTATGTCACCTTTATCATTCTCACTGGCTTAGAAGGTGTGTAAGTCTCTGGAGATGAGCAAAACTATTATTTAAAGAATGCATTTCTAAAGTTCTAGTGTTAAAGGATCCCTTATAGTAAGTCAAACACCAAAGACGCAATTTGTAGATGGTACATGAAAGGTAGCATTCCAAGAACACTGTCAAGGAATCTCATTTAATAATAGCACTCTATGCAGTTGTAAGCCCAGAAGAATATGTGCTAATATATCAAGTTGTACCTGTCTTGAAAATAGACCCAGAAAATGCAAACTATATGTCTAAAACAAAGTTTTTGGTATGAGTATTGTAGAGGAAAACAAGGATCATTCTCTAGAAAGAAAACTAAGAATATTCAATAAATTAGTCATCTTTAGTTTTTCAACATTTTTTTCTCATCTTGATTCAGAATACAATCTTTATCATAGCTGACTGGTGCACTAAATATAAAAATAAATAAATAAAATTAAATTAATAAAATGAAACACTGTAAAGGAGAGCACAGCTTTTTAATCACAGTTAAGCACTTTCATTCATAGGTTTATAGGTGTATACTAGGCTAAAGGCCCTGGAGCCTTTACAAGCCTAGCCCATAGAAGCTGCCTATTCAGACAAAATCAAACAAGATTTGAATAATACCTTAGCCCAGTGTAGTACAAATTATAATCATTTTAACACATTTTATTTAATATACTGGATCATGTTTCTCATACTGTAAGAGGTGGTGATTATCATGTACATTTGGAAGTAAAAGAACTTCATTGACAACTGTATAAAATGTTATTGAGGTCATTACTAGCCAGAAAATAGCCGTATTTATTGGTTTTAACTGAAGTTTTAATTGCAGTTTCAAATTAAGTTCTTATATGAATTAGTGTTATTTGATTCTTTGGAGACTATTTAGTTTGTGTTCTTTTTTATTATCTTTTGTTCTGAGGAAGCTCAGTTGATTTTGTCTGAACAAAAGCACTTAACTGCAGTTAAAAAGGCTGTTCTCCTTTTCAGCGTTTCATATTTTTTTATTTTTGTTTGTTTAGTATGCTAGTTAGCTATGGCAATGGTTATGTTCAGATGTATGATCTTTTATATCCACTGAAGCTACAGCCATGGGAAACATAAGACATATTGAAGCAATATCATCTACTCCTTTGATTATGTTACCAGAACCTTTTGTCAATTTTATGGAAATGTTTGGAGACTTGTTGCAGGAAACATAACGATCCATCAGAGTGTCTAATGATTTTTTATATTTATGCAGTTCATAGAAATTTTTTTTTGTTTTGTTCTTCAAGTAACAACACTGGCCCTCATTGGAGTCATGCATCAGAGAGGCAGAATCTACACTGGTTTCTAACCCTGACAACAATTTATTTCCTCAAAGACAAATGGACAGTGAATGTTTGAATTATGCAATTTTCTTTGTTAATCTTAGCAAACCATTAATTGATTCTTTGTCTATTTATTCTCATTTGCATATTAGAGACAATAATGACACTAACAGTAATATAAAAGACATTGAGAAAATGCTCATCAAGTATAATTTGTTAGTGTACAAGAATTTGGTCTTAAGAGTTTATAAATTTTCAAATTGAATTTCTACTGCTCACAGCATATATAATGAACCGGTTGAGTTTTTTAATAATGCTTGTTTATGTTTGATCCATTTAATTCAAAAACATGCTTTGAAAAAAATTAAGGAATTGGAGGAAGATATATCAGAACTAGATGCTGACACGAAAATGTAATACTCTTTTCAGCTTTATAAATCAGAATTCTCATTATTTAATGCTAAACTTGGCAGACACATGACAAGTTTAAAAGCTAAAAAAAATAAAAAATTAAAGCGAGATGAGACATAGAAAGCTGGTAATATATACCCATTTCCTAACAAGTGTCAAGTGACTATGGTAGCCAATCAGGGAGCAGTCAACAATGAAAGTAACATTTTTAATATAACAACAATGGAACAAATGCTCACTAAGAAGGTCCCCTAGGCTGACAAACAGAATGGAGTCCAATATCCACAGCATGGGCCAAGGTTCGACTTGGACTACATTTGTCAATCAACAAGACTATGGCAGACCACCACAGCAAAACGGTAGAGGGAGAGGACATGGAAGATGTTTTCTACACTAAAAGTTCCCATTCTACAATTTGAGTTAATTTGTTCTGTCCTAGGCTAAACTCTGTGCTGTCAAAGGGTTTATCTCTTATTTCAGTAAGCAGAACTAATTTAGCTGATACCTTTTCAGAAAGTTGAATTTAGAGATTGCATTGTATAATATCAGAGGATTTGACAATGCAAATTCCGTACTTTATAAAAAAATGCAGTATGTATAAGCCACCTCAGTGTATTATTGCCAAGTAAGTGCGAATTGAGTTTCATTGAACTGAGCAAGTATTTATCAGCCATCTTATTTGTCTGCTTATGTTTAAAACAACTCATTGAACAGGAGTAAACTTGTCCACATCAATATTCATATGATCAGTGCAACAGGACAGTGAAATAAACGGATCTTCCAGAATTAATTAAAAGTACAGATGTTGACATCCAGTTTCCTGACCTCATGTCACCAACTATATTGTTTGCAGCAATACAAGAATGAGCCTCACTGACTTGCAATTACCTAACATTTATGTACAGTTTGAAGTTAGTGAATGAGTGTGGAGAAATGATCTTAATGTGTCCTTTCAGAGTTTTCACAACTTTGCACATGGGAATTTTGAAAAAAAAATGGAGTTTTTAATAGTTGTAAATTTCTTTTAATTTCAAATTGGAACTTGCATTGCAAGAAGACCAGTTTATCCTGGATGAAATCATTTATCTTAAACTGTGTGTTTTGATAAAGGTGTTACTAAACTTGGATGATATTATCCTGCCTATATTTTTTTTCTTTATCATCACCATTGTAGACTCTAGGAGTTGTTTAAATGCATAGTTTAGAAGAACATTTTTGTTCTTCCATCCACGTAGTAGGCGGACACTTCACTGCAACTATGGTCCTGGTTTGTTGCAATTTGTACATTAATTACTACTTAGTTCTATTTACTCATTTCTGTAGGTTATTGAAGGAACCTTACTGGCATTATTTGCCTCCATGATTGTTACAGACAAGAATGAACAACAAAGTGGAGAACCACAAGCAATAAGTAACAAATAACCACAAAATGAATGAGGTTGCTAATGCCTTAACCAAGGACCATGTCAAAGGTAAGCGTAAAATGCTAACACCAAAAACTCGACCCAGATAAACCGACATAGTGTTTAATGTTAAGCACTTTCATCCAAGCAATTTTAAAATTAACTTCTTCAGAACAATTAGACACATAAAAATACTACATTTAAATAGAAGTTAAAAACCATGCGATCAATTAAAAACAATTTGCCATAACTATTAAAGCAACCACAATAGAGATCACAATAAAAACCTTTTTAAGAATGCATAATACAGTAGAAATTAATGACATAAACAACTATTGTCAGTACGTATATATTTAAACACTTTACTGACCCATTTATAAACCATCTAAATGATCTGTTTCTAATTGGTTGAGAAAGGAAGGTACATGAGTACAGACAAAGAAGACACTGATGGAACATCATAATAATCTACATAAAGTAGGACATCAGATTTGAAGTAGGAGAGAGTGAGAAATGCATGACCAGGAATGGTGCAAGTTTGCAACTAAGGTCAGAAGTTAGGATAAGTTCACTGGTATTTTATATAGATGAAAGAGGTAAGTTGGTGGATTAATGCACTAATAAGAAAGGGGAATAATAGAAGACTGGAGGAGAAAATAAAACAGCAGGATAGGAATAAATAAAGAATGTAATACTCTTGGGGAAACAAATTTACCAGAACCAGACTGAAAGATTCTGTGATTCATAATAGAAAAGCAATTGACTGAAGTCTTAGACCATGAGTGGTTCAGATAGCAGGTGTAGGACTGTACCTGAAAGGATAAATTATTTGGCATTATCATAACCAACAGACAAAGGGTCACAGATGTCCCGTTTAAGGCAGTATTAGTCAACAATGATCATGCCGCTGCACTGCTTAGAGTAGGAGAAGGATACAAATAAAATGGCAAAGACAATGATGTGAGATATTAAAAAACTAGATTATGTTGTGCTGGTATGTTGGATAGTCAATGTAGTCAGAAGATTCCTGAATAAAAACAACAAATGTATTATTACACATATATTATGCAGTATTTTCACATAGACAGTAAGTAGACTATTTCCATATTTTTTTCTCAAACAATAACAGGTTTTGCCAGATCCAAGGGGTAAATTAATCACAAAATGAGTTCTGGTATGAAAATAGAAGCAGCAGAAGGAAAAATCATTCCTGATCTGGTGAAGTGACACATTTTTCCAGATGTGACAGGTACTTCCTTGTGAGTACCTTTATACTTTACAAAGATAGCCCTGGCTGTGGTGGTGGTGGTGGTGGTGGGGCTGGATGTAACAATGGCTTATATTAATGTGTGACTGTATCGAGAACCCCTTAAAATGCCATCTTTAAGAATGTTTCCAAAACAGCTGTACACAACAGTAAGCAAACTGGTTTGAAGATGTGATGGAACATGTTAAAAAGAAGTCAAACAAATAAAAAGTTGAGTTTCAAACTCCTGATGTTAATCTACATCTGTGTGTCATATGAATGGTTGTCACATTTTTAACTGTGTTAATGCAAGACAGACAGTATAGTAAAACTCTGCATTGATATGGCAACTGTTATGCCAGGATTGTCTTATGCAGGACAGGAAATGAGAATCTACATTAATATGGCAAATATTCTACCCTGATCCTCTCAGATGGTTAATTTACTGCATGAAAAGCTTCATGCACATATATAGTTCTAATGAAGTTTTTTTCCAGTATATTAAGTATTACAATTCTTGAAAATATTCTAAGACTGTGAACTGCAGGTTTAGTAGTATCAAAGCTAATAAATCCAGTTTGTAACAACATACAAATGGTTACAAATCTCTGGGCAATACCTGAAAGTGAGAGCTGCATGCTGATCATATCTTCTTCAGAAGATTTCATAGCAAGATAATTGATATAAATTATGTCATAAATTAAATTAGCTATCTGTTTTTGTTTTAGTAAGAACAAGCAGTAAGTAAATATGAGCTGAAATTAGCTGACCACAGTTGAAATAATATTAATTGTACCTGCAATGTCTGAACTGTGTATGAGCTAAGAAATCATCAGGTTTTCACATAGTGTTAGCTTTCAATAAGAAAAATAATATACAAATGCTTCCATTATTCTTTTGGCAAGTTTTCAAGAACATTCTTTACTTACTTTATCACTTTCATGAAGAAAAGAAATGAGATAAAAAATTAACATTTCATAATTTTTCTGTCTTTTTGAAGGATATGTCAGAAATGAATTCTAGGAAAACATGACACAGTTTTTTGTTTTTCTACATGGGTGTAATCATTTCTACAGTGTCATCATTTGTTACCTTGTAGCATCCCTCGGCTGTATATCATGTTGCCTGAACAAGAACTATAATGGATGTTTAGCCTGCTTAAATTCCAGCCGAGTACCTTTGTAGCTACAGAGATGTTGTTCATTGCTGTAGTGTAAATACCAGCATAAAACAGAAAGTCCAGAATGCCTTAATTATAGAGTAACATCAGTGGGTTAAATAGATGCATCCAGATGATGTCTATAAGAGTGCATCTAGTACAACTAACCTTCAGAATGTTGATTCCTGACCTTAAAGGCTTTCTGTCTGAAAGACTATCTCCGTGAAGCATGTTTGTTATTTATGACCTTCATCTTTCATTCTGCTAGAAATATGTTTATATCTTCATAGGTATATACTAGGATAATGAACACCAGGGGCTTTATGTCTAGCCATGCAACCCAACCCAATTACGCCCCCTTTTAAAATGTTCATCTATATAAGAGAGATATGTTAGTTAGGAGGGTATATTAGGTTGATGCTAAAAAAGTTATGTGCGGGGATATGTTAATAAGGAAATTAAACATTTTTCTATAGGTAAGTCCTAGGTAATCAGTCTGGAGACTATTACAACCCTAACCAAAGATCAGAATCAAACACTGCACCTTGGATATGTGAGAAGACTCTAACCATTATGTCATCCATGCCCTAATAGTTTTACTGTTGTCTTAATATAGATAAAAGGCTGACTTGACACTTCTGTCATATGCATTATTTCTTTTTTTTTTAACAAAAAAGAAGAAATATTGGGGATGTTGACCAATATATGACATATAAATATGTAACACATAATACACAGAGAATTTTCACAGATTTTTTAAAGTCTACAGAAATATTTAGAAAATGAATAGAACCAGCCTTTATTCAGATTCTTATTTCAGAATAAATATTTTTAACTGAATTTTATTGTCCTGAGACTACTTAGAGTCCTGAATGTATATATATATATATATATATATATATATATATATATATATATATATATATATATATATATATATAAAACAGTAGAATGAGACATGCCAGATTGAAGCAGTTCAGATAAAATAGTATTACTAGATGTTCAGTTCTGAATGAAGACCATAAGCTTCCTGAGCTCCAGTTTACAAGGGCACTCCATAATAAAGAAAACTTTTTTTTTTAGGTCTTTACACACCTGCAGTGGTGCAGAGGTAGAATTGTCACCTCACAGCAAGAGGTTCTCCCATTTGATTCTTGGCTGGAGCACCTTCTGTGTTGAGTCTGCATGTCCTCCCCGCAGCTGAGTGGCATTCAAAAGACATGTGTGAATGAGCGTGCCTTCATTGAAGTTTGGGCATTGAGCTGGCACCTTAAAATCTACTGCCAATAATTAGCGGACCGAAGTTCTGCTGTGGCAACCCCTAACCATGAAATGCCAAAAGAACAACAACATTGAAGGTAATCATAATCAGCACTTTTGTCAATTACAAGACTTCCTCAGATCAAGCAGTAGTAACAGACTTTCTAAATGCTATAATGGAGGGTAGGCGGTTAACTCGACTGGAGTCAGAGCAATTGTGTGTGTTTGTGTCACATACGTGTGTGATTGCTAGAAAAAAATCCATGTAATTTGCATGTAGAAGAGTGTGTGTGTTGTTGGTGGAAAAATCCACATAATTTGTATGTAGAAGTATGTTTGATTGGTGGAAAAAAAAATCACCGAATTTGCATGGAGAGTCCTAGGCCGTCCGCTGTTCCTAATACTCCTGTTTTCAAAAGCAGCAACAATTACACAATTACAAACTAAAATGCAGGCTTGTTTCAGGAAATTATTATTATTATTATTATTATTTATTAAAAATCAACAGTTTCTTTATTTGAGCTTCTTATGGAAAGAAATCAAGGAGCTAAGTCTTTTATGAGGTAATAGAGATTGGTTAGCGTCTGCTTCTATAGTGCATCAAAATACTCCAGTAATATATGTTCTATGAGGAGGATTCTATCTACTTTTATGGGGATTTATGTAGTCATAATGTCAGGAATTTGAAGGGGATTGAGGTATTTTCTGTAAGATTATACACTGACAGAAAGAGAGCTTTTGCTCACTACTAGTGAGCTTTCTTGGATCTCTTTGTGTAAGCTAATTTAGTAACAGAAATAGATAATAAATCAAAAACAAGAATCAGACAAGTAAACATTAAATTGAAAAGTAACACAGGTGAAAAATGCAACATTAGAAAACTGTACTATGTCAGATTACTTGAGAATTGATAGAATAGATGACCAAAATGAGTTGTGGAAATGGAGGCTGCAGAAGCATTCAAGAGGGCATGGGACAGGGAAATACAGAAAAGGGAGAAATTAAGGGCAGAGGCAAGGCAGAATGTTTAGGCACTTAAAGGGCAAACTAGATAGATTTATTGTACATCATCCTTTCTGTCAAACATATGTCATGTAATGTAGTTTAAATAAGTTATGCCAAGATCATCCATTAATTATTTTATGATAAAACAATGCTACCATGACTATGAAATTCAGTCATGCCTTCTTGAAATTTGCAGTCTTTCAGGTGAATGCTTAGACAGTGCGAGTGTGTTTGTGATGAGGCAGTCACCTAAACTGGTAGTGATAACCCTTCAAAGTTATCTAAGCCAATAAAGGGGGGTTTCTAATCTGTTCTCAACCAATAATGGGGGCTTACTAATTTTTTTTTCTCAACTAATAATGGGGGCTTACTAATTTGCAAATTATATCCTGCCTATCTAAAGTTGAATAATCTATCTTGACGATAGCAGATATCTTCATTTAGAAAACAAAACCAATGTTTATAACCCTGTCTAATTCCCTATCTCACTAGTAACTCCTGAGGTTAGTACTTATCTTCATTTAGAAAGCTAAATATATGTTTTGCAACTCCTGTATCTCCACCCCACCCCTTCTCTCAGTTTTCAAAATGGCTCCCTGCTACATCTTAACATTAATATTCTCTATGCAATGTTTGTGGATCATGAACACTTCTGGGCAGTTTATCTTCTGTGTATAACACCACTGCTATTTAACTCTTCCCTAGACTGCATTCTGTGATGTTGCTGTAACTGGTGCTGAATCCATTCTGATGTTATCAGCACCTGTAAAATGCTTTTTATTTCCTGTGGTTTATTAATGATTCATTTTAATTTATACTCACTGTTTGTTAAGTTTCCACTTACCCTGCACATATCTGTTAATATGCTGCACTGTTATACCAGCCTAGTGTTTTATTTTAATGTTTCATTAATATTAGTATAATATAATAATGATACTCATGTGTATTATGTTCTCCTGTGATTTATTTTACATTTGTGTTTGTCTTGATTTTATTTACATGAATTAGTAAGTGCCTGCTGTTTTGAAAGAGTGAACTGGCACTTCACCTGTGTGCTCTGTTCAATCACAGCCTCACCTCAGGCTTTGTCCCTGCCGAACGGCATACTGCTACAGTTATCTCTCTTCACAAAGGAGGAGTGACTACAAACCCTGGGAACTATCACCACATTAGCCTGATGAGTCTGATATGGGAAGCTATGGAATGCAGCATCAAGGACCTAATAAACAAGGATATAGGGAATCTCCAGACTCTGGATCCCACACAGTTTGGTTTTGTGAAGGGTAGATCATGCCTGCCCAACTTGGTCGACTTCTTTGAGTCAGTCACCAGAGCTGTGGATGAAGGCAAGGTGGTTCATACAGCCTACCTTGATCTGGCCAAGGCTTTTGATACCATTCCCCACTCAGGAATCATAGAAAAACTTACTAAGCTTGGCATCAACCCCTATATCACTAGGTGGGTTGCAAATTGGCTCACAGATTGAACCCACAGTGTGAAAGTAGCTGACTCCAAGTCAAACAGCTGATTAGTAACAAGTAGAGTCCCACAGGGTTTGGTCCTGGGTCCTCTCCTGTTTGGTTATCTACTTCTCTGAAATCCAGGCCAACATGAAGGGACTCTGGCTGACAAAGTTCACAAGTGATTGCAAGTTGGGAGTTATTATTAACTCCCCAATTCATGCTGACATCCTACAGAATGGTGTCACTGTGACCAATGACTGGTGTCAGAACCATGGCCTTAAGCTCAATGCCAAAAAAAAATGTGTTGTCATTCCCTTTGGGAAAACCTAGTTCCCATGAATTACCACATTGATGGTAGTCCACTGAACACAGAAGACGTTATAAGAGATCTGGGAACACAGGTTGAAAGCAACCTCTCTTTTGATCACCACATTGCCACTGTGGTCAGAAGGTCCTTCTGTGTGGCACATCTCATCACTAAGGGTTTTGCATCCAGGAAGAAAGAGGTCATTATCTCCCTCTACTCTTCCCTCATTAAGCCAATCATTGAGTACAATGCCCCATTTGTCATGCACCTCACTAGACACCTGCAACAACTGGAGAGGATGCAAAAGGACCTCACAAAGAGGATCCTAGGCCTTAAAAACTTGTCCTATATGGACAGACTCAAAAAACTCCCAACTATTCTGTCTCATATCACCTCCTTAGAGGTGAGGTGATCTCTGCTTGACTTACAAAGCCATGTCTGACCCAGCTCTGTTAGAAATGCTACATCTAAAGAAATCCCAATCCCTCCACACCACACACTCCAGAGACCTCAACCTCATTACCAGAATTAACAGAACATGCTGGAGGGACAGGTTCCTAACCCAGAGACTGCCCATGCTATGGAACAGACTTCCCGTACATGTCAAGCAGAGCACCTCACTGACCCTCTTTAAGAGAAATCTTGATGAGTGGATGGAAAACAGAAAATTCTCCCCGGGGCTAACACCAGTGGCTCTATTTGATAGAGGCACTGGGAACTAAGTTCAGGTGGCACTATGCCAGGGTAATCCTATGGCTAGGCTTGTAAAGGCCCCAGGGCCATTAGCCTAGTACATGCCTATGAACCTATGATCTAAGATTTTCACTTTAGGTGCAAGTGTGGTGTGACAACTGTATTAAACTCACATTGTGAATACTTTTTATACAATATCTCTTGTTGTAATGCACTAATTTCTGCAGACCATCTGTGTTATTCTATTCATATATTTTAATACAATCCTATGTGCTGACCTTGTCTGTTGTAGTGTTCTTATCTGAGTCGCCCCTGTAAAAGATCCTTACACTTAGCAGCAGGTACTGTAGTTAATGTATCATAGTAAAAGGATTCTTAACACAATCTGGGGAAAGATACGTCTTTAGGCACCTGCTGAGGTAGTGCACAAAGTAGCACTTGTGAGACTGACATGGCACCAAATACCACAGTTCACAAGCAATGTAGGAAAAGTACCATAACCTAACAAGAGAAGACCCCCTCACCCTCTTTCTACTTGCAAAGCAATTCTGCTGACCTACCTGGTTGATAATACCTAACGGTTCTAACACAACACCGCTCAATCTACTTAATCAACTTGGGAATTACTAATTTTCAAATTATATCCTACCTATCTAAATTAAATAATTTACACTCAAGCTTACCCTCCAAAACAATCTCTTCCTCCTTTTCTCCTTCCTGTTTTCCTCTTTTCCATTTTTCTGATCATTTCTTGCTTCTCCTTATGTAAATATATACATATACTTTGCTTTTTACACATTTGTTTGACTGTAACAAACATGTAAATCCCTATGTAAATGTATAGTGTCCTGAATTCATGAATTGTATATGTTGACATTTATATATACATATATATATATATATATATATATATATATATATATATATACTCAGTTTCCTACATTCAAGCATTTTATATGTTAACTCTATGTTGATGTACAATTTTCTCTTCTATTCATGTAAGCTGAGCTGTGCCTTTAATTGGTCATTTGTGAGAGTTCTTCCCTGGTAAACAAATATAAAATAAAATAAATGAAGAGGATACATGAGTCCATAAGACTCATCTGAAATGCAATTGATCAGAGTGGTACTGAAAGCTGGAAGGTACTAAAATCCCTTATAAACAGATAACTCTCCTTAAGTAGGACCTTAAACACCATCATAACATTATCAAAAGTGATCCTACATACCAAATTCTCCTTGGCTGCAAGTGTGACATCATACACTTAGCAGGCTCAACATTTCGTTGCAGACCCAAAAAGGGTTTGTACAGAACTGAAAGACAGTGGAGAAATAATAGTAAGATAACCTAGAAAAGAAGAAATCAATACTTTGAGTTATTATTTATGAAGTCCCTATTGAACATAACAAAGTTGTTGAATGGAAGGAAGAATTGAAAGAAGCAGTAAGAAGATCTGACACAGAGGATATGGCATGGTATGAATTAACATTTAAAGAAAATGAAACAAAACTAAGAAAGGCACTTAAATGGAAAACTCCAGGCCCAGATGCAGTACCTAACTTCTGATTAATGTTATTAACATCTTTGCATAGAGAGCTAGCCTTTAGTAAAACATTTCATATGCCAATCCCAAAAAAGGAATCAACATTGTTAACAACAGGAAAAAATATACTGCTATTTAAGAGTGAATTATCAAATCACCCAAAGGACTCTAGAGCAATAACTTGCCTTCTGACAACATATAAATGTTATACTCGAATTGACTCAGAGTGCACATCCACTTAGAAAAAAAAAATCATCCATGGCAATAGAACAAAAAAAAAAAAAAAAAAACAAAGAAAGGAAGTTGTACTGAGCAAAAGATCACCTTCTGTCAAACAAAGCCATAATAGAGAGTTGTAAAAAAGGGCAGAATCTAAGTATGGCATGAATAGATTACAAAAAGACATAAGCATTTCACATTCATGGATTAAAGAATGCTTGCAGATGTACAAGATACACCCTAGAATGATCAAATATATTTTAAGTGACTATATAGTGGCAAACCTCTTTACAGTTGTGTCATTTATTTATTTATTGAAATATGATTACCAGGAAAAGTCTGACTGGGTAGAAGCCCATTTTCAGTGGAGTCCCGGGGAGAAAAAAAACACTAAATAAATGATAAAGGATACATTATTATCCAAGGATACAAGCCCCTAGATGGATTTTCTAGTGTGACTCTTTGTCACAGCTGTTGTTTCATCTTGCCCTTAATCCATTAAGCTAACAGCTTCCAATAAAATTAATATAGAACAAATGAAAGCTATATAAGCACAACTGAAAAATACCTGAACATAAAGCATACATGGCTACCATGGCAGTAGGATAACAATAAAATTTAATATCATATAAAAACAGAGAGAATAAGTGCTTTTGGGTTCTAAAAACGCTTCATCAGATTCACCAATAAAATCAACATGACATCTTTATATACAAAAACATTCAATTAACATTAACAATCAAGACCTAAAGTTACTTCCATTCAATATAGGTTTTAAAGGCAACCACCCATTCAAACCTGGAGGTTCTACTTGCAGCCTTAATATCCATTTTGTTTCAGTCATCTCAGTCATATTGATACGCCCCCCCCCCCCCGTTGTTTAACTTAATAATTTGTAACACTTTGAATGAGAATATATGTCCCCTGTTTACTTTTACATGTCTAGCTAAAGCATTATTAGAGTTTTGTACCCATGTATCATATAGATGTCTCATAATCCTGCCCTTAAACATTTTATTAGTTTTTCCTACATAGAAACAACAGCATAAATTGAAAGTAGCTAAATATATTGCATTCTCAGACCTACAATCAGCATAGCAATTTGGTTTGAATATAAAATCAAATCCAGGATGTTTAAAATATTGCTGCTTAGAAATAACTTGATATGCCCTGCAGCTAGAGCAAGCATAAGTACCCATTTTTATATTACTTCTAATATCAATCGATCTAGATGTCCTGTCACACAGTAGTCTTTTTAAGTTATGACAATTCTTAAATAAAAAACTAGGTGTTAATTGAATGCTTTTTGTATATAAAGATGTCATGTTGATTTTATTGGTGAATCTGATGAAGCATTTTGATAACACGAAAGCACTTATTCTGTGATTTTATATGACATTAAATTTTATTGATATCCTACTGCAGTGGTAGCCGTGTATGCTTTATTTCCAGATATTAATCTATTAAACTGATTACTTCTTAGGTTAGGCCATGGTTACTGTTTAATGTCTAGAAACCAAATTCATTCAAAGATATTTAAGACATCTCCTCTTAGTGGACAATTTAAAACTCTACAGTTCATTAGATAAGCATCCAGAAGTTCAACTACAAATGGATAACATTTTTGCAGATTACATAAAAGTGATGTTTGATCTTGATAAATATGCAAAGGCAATATTTAACTCAGGAAACCTGCAGCACCAAGAAAATATATCAACCTGAAACAGGAATGTGAAGTAAAGGAACCTGAACAGTAGGGTGTATGTGTATATGTATGCGTGTGTGTGTGTGTTTGTGTGTGTGTGTGTGTGTGTGTGTGTGTGTGTGTGTGTGTGTGTGTGTGTATATATATATATGTGTGTGTGTGTGTGTGTGTGTGTGTATATGTATATATATATATAGAGAGAGAGAGAGAGAGAGAGACAAAGGATCATCAGTAAAACATGAGCAAATGAAGGCAAAGTTTTATAAGGAATACTTCAGAAGATTAAACGTAATATAGAAAATTACCTTAATATCTAGGATTAAAGTACAAGCTATAAATCAATTTGCTCTTCCTGTTCTAAATTACATCTTTTATGTGATTGACTGGCCCCAGAAAACATTGCGTCAGTTGGACAAGAATATATGAAAAATTGCTTACTTTTCAAATGATATATAAAAAACAGTGCATGATAGGATTATACATCACTTGGCCTAAAAGAACTATGGACCTCCTCAAAACTGACTATATGTATAGGTCTGCATTTTTCAGACTATGTACATGTTTATTTTCATCAGCAGAGCCAAATATAGTGAAAGTTCTAAAACATGAGGAAAAGAAGCCAAACATGACATCTTTCCTCAATTAGCATAAGCATTTTTAGAAAGGAGTGGGAATGGAATTCAATTCAGAAGCAGATAGAAATAAGGCAACAACAGAAAGTGCCAAAACAAAAAATAAAGAACAGAACCAGAAAAAAAAGAAAGAGAAAATGTCAGACAACTATTATAGAAAACAGCCACGTGTTGATCAAGATTTGAGTGGTTAAAGAGGTAAATTCATACCAAGAAATTAAACAGTAATAATAACGGTGTCTCAAGATAGTGGACAACATACACATGGGGTTACAATGTCTACAGAAAAAAAATGGTAGATGCAAACAAATGCATACTATGTAATACTGAAATGGAAGTCATTGCATATCTTGTTGCTGGTTGCAATATAATCATAGCTGGGAGTCATTATACTGAATGCACAACAATGCAACAAGATTGTTGCACTGGGGATTGTTCAAACACTACTTACAAGTAGTTGTGAAGCATTAGAAACATGAACTACAGAACATTACTGAAAATGCTGAAGTTCTGATTGCATGGGATCATCCCATTCTAACCATTAAAAATGTATGAGCAAGAAAAGCAGATATAGTAGTCAAACAAAAAAGTTACATTAATACTTAAAACAGCTATACCCAGCAATTATAGTATCTTACGTCCCAAGATATCCAAAGTCATAAAATACAGGATGTGTAAACAGAAACTAGAGCAATGTCAGACAGACACCCAGATAATTCCAATAGTAGTATGCTCAACAGAGCTAATTTTCAAGTGTTCTTAAATATGCTACCAATACATGCAACTCCATATATACTGAAGAAGGAGGTCGTTCTGAGCACATTGTAGGTTCTTGGAAGAGCACTCTTGGCAAACATCAAAGACTGAAGCAATACTAAGTTTTTTTTTAACTCTAACTGTGCCCTGACACAGGAATGGGATTCATTCCAGTCATAGTATTAGAAACCCAAAATGTGGAGAAATAAAATAAATGGGTAATTCCATGATCAACAGGGAACCACTGCAGACTATAGAGAACATGAGTAATGTGACTAGACATTTATGATTCACTGAGGAGTCCCACTTATACAGTTACATGTAAAGGGTGTCATAGTAGTTTATATAGGAAATATCTAAAGAATGCAGAGTCATTGGAGGTCCTGTGATGGGTTAAGATAACCAGCATAGATAATGTTTCTCACTTGTTGACAATATGACCAGACAGTGGCTGACACCTGTTCATGCGGAGAGAGTCACTTTAACATTATACATTTTGCATACAAATTTTAACCTATGACCTTTTCAAACAGTGCCAGGGGCTACAAATGGGAAATGTGAAGAGCCTAAGAATGGAGTGTTGAGTCTGAGTGCATGCCCCCCACCATGACCTTGCCTAATTGCTCCACTAATGCACCCATTTGGCTCATTTTGTTCCAAGGGTACAGGAGCTAGGTATTCCATGGCCAGGCAAGAGTTGTGTGATCTATTTGGTCCTGTCTGGCAATCCCCATTAATTCTCCATTCCCAGGTGAGAGTCAAGCAGTAGTGAGTAGGCCAACTTGTTGAACTTGGGGGCAAGCTACACTTTCATGACTGAACCACCTCCCCACCCCTCAGTTGCTCCTGCAGGCTCTGTCGTTGCTGTCCCCCACTAGGAAGCATTCCACCACACATCACATTCTCTTTGGCTGCCAGTGTGAGGTGCAGTTTGACAGCACATGCTCAACTGGATCAAAATTCACTGGGTAATACCAAGAGCTACCAAACGTGTCACTCTTGTGGTTGACCAAAGACACCTTCCTCCTCCAGGATGGGTGAGTCAGCCACTGTCACTCACTCCTGCCCTCTCTGGCAAGCAGTTATAGGCACCTGAGCTGCTATTTGAACTGGGGTTATCTGTGATGTCGTCATGGCGTTATCGCATTATACCACAGCGCTGATTCATTTTGCTAAACATCCATGTAAGATTGTCTTTCAAGAAGTCTATATTTGGTTCCAAGTAGCCCACACACTTCTGTGAAAAAAGTACAGTTGGGTGTTACCTACAAGCTATGATAATGTAGACCTCTCCACTGAACTAGGTCACTGAGTAGCATCATATTCATTACAAAGAATACTGCAACCAATATGGGACTCTATAGGAACATACAATTAAGAGATAAAGCAGACTAAGAGTAACTTTGGAGTCCAGCATCTGACTGTATCCTGAAAGGTTACTTATAAATCAATCTTGGTCTATACCAGATTCCATGCAACAGGTCTTCAGGTGCTGCAAAAGGACAAAATGGTGACTCAGTTCAAATGCTGCAGACAGATGAAGGATATCCATTACAATGCACTCATACTACTAAAAGGTCATTAACCACTCATGTCAGAATGGTCTCAGTGTACTGTGAAATCAGAAATCAGACTAAAATGAATCTCAGAGTCCATGTGAGTCAGTGATGGACCTAGGCTGCTTATAAACTACCTTCTCAGTAAACTTCCCGAGAAAGCTAAGGTTAGAGATAGTGTAATTACTATCCAGACCATATGAATGTGAGGTAGAGTTCTTATTCAGTGATGTGATCAATAGCTCCACTGGATAGATAGATACACACCAGTCATCAAAGAAGGATCAGTCAATTCTGAAAATACAAGGTACCAAGACCTTTAAAATGGGATATTAACAGTCAGGTTGCACATTGTGCCAAGGCAATATCTGAAATATGTACGTATCATACAACACACATGACATGCAGGTTATAGCATTGACAGGACAGTATTCCAGGTCAGAATTTCATGGCCTCTAAAGGCAGTTTATAAGTGACTGCCATTGAGACATCTGAGCAACATTTGATGGTTAGCTCCCATGTATAACTACAGTGCTGAAAAAATGCAAAGTCAACCTGTGAAGAACACACAAACTAGGATATACTTTTTATTTTTATTTAACATTTGTTGACCGGGAATGTCCGACTAGGTTCCACAGAGCCTGTTTTCAGCGGAGGCCCGGGGAGAAATGCTCCAGATGCATGTCTTTGGAATGTGGGAGGAAACCGGAGTACCCGGAGGAAACCCACGCAAACTCCACACAGAAGGCACCCCAGCTGAGAATCGAACCGGAGAACCTCTTGCTGTGAGGCGACAACGTTAACCGCTGCACCACTGTGCCGCCCAAATGGCACAGGATACTATGCATGTTGGTGAATGTTTTGCAGCACATAGGCAACTTGTGTGCAGGTTGCATAATATGTAAATTAGACTGTTAGTTGCATAAGCATGTGCTGGTACAATTTGGAATGTATTTGGCATATTGATGTGAAGTATACTCACTGGCAGTACCTACAGAAAATATATAGGATTTCAAATCTGTGAAAAAAGGTATGTTATATTTAACATGCAGTGATATACTCTGAGTGAAATACCAGAAAAGTAGTACTTCTGCAGCAGAAGAATTGTCAAAAACCATTAATACACCCAATGTGTCATGGTCAGCAGAGTGGTCATCATTTCCATAGGAGAAGGGTAACACAGCAAAACACACATACTGAGATACTTGCCATGATAACATTAATGTAGCAGATCTCACCGATGCTGATGGCTCAACATTAATGTAGAAGATCTCACCAATGCTGATGGCTCAACATTAATGTAGAAGATCAGACTGATGCCTAGCACGTCATTTTCTGTGTTGTAAGTAGTGACAATTTTGTTCATAAATATACCAATAGAGTTTTACTTACCATACTGGTCCTACTTGGTCATGGGTGTTTTCCATTCTTGTCATAAGCTGCATGTTACCAATTTATCATGCATAGCTCTCCTCACGCCATTGTGGAGGTCAGTCAAGAACAATGCAATGCCCTCCTCAGTTAGATGAATGCCATCCCTTCTGAAAAGGTGAACATCTGCGGTGATGCTGTCACAGTAGATTGTAGATCCACCGACTCTGTGCATCAAGTCATGCATGAACCCATTCTGTAAACATCTGGTCTTGTGCACTGCCCGTTGACTGTTTGCTGTTTTCCATATCTGGCAAGGAATTATGTCAGACCACACAAAATGACAACGTGGCCACCATGGCTGCAGGTGTTTAAAAATTGCTCTAATTTAAAACCGTAGCTTTCCAAATGGGTGACTGAGGACATCATTCCCTCCAATGTGCAGCACAAGAATGTTGGGCTCATGGTAGATGGAACACTTCTCTTCCAACAACTGCAGTACTCCGCTCCAATTCATACCTCTTCTTGCAATCCAGTATACCTTCACACTACACATGGAGAAGCTCAAGTTGTAGTGGTTTTCACTTATGGAGGCATGGCTGGCAGCCCAGTGAATGTAGAAATGGCCACATACCCACACTCTCACTTGTTCTCACTTGTTCTCCTGCTCGTGAAGCCATTTCAGTGTCAGAAGGTGGACAAACCTGCACAGGAAAGAAAATGCAAACAAATTACTACTGATGTTTGAGAGATGTATTGGAAGACTACATATATATGTATATCATATGCATTACCTGGTTAGCCCATCCAAATCTTCACTCCTGTCTACAGGAGCATTATTCTTTTCATAAGGTACATCACTGGTGATGATGCTGCAGAGGTATATACCTACCACCATTGAAAATACCAAATTACACACAATGACTGACAATGGGGCATAGAAAGGGCACATGTAAAGAGAAAAAGCAGGGTAAGGACCACCACTCCATTAATATACCGAGGACTGGCATGGGTCTTCAGCTCGTAGGCATCTGAAGTGTCCCTTACTTGTGCTGGCTGCCCACTCAGACTGCTGGTAGCAGCAATGACTCTCGATTGCATGCAATGCCAGCAATCTGCCTTACTTCTGCCTTTTCCATTTACATGTGTCCTTTCGGCAATGGCCATAAGGAGTGAAAGGAGGGAGCTAATGTAAAGCTTCTTGACCTGACCTACATACATTTACTACACCAGAAGGGAGGGGGAACTGAGGGGAGAGTGAAACCATGTGAAAAGACCAAGACTGAACTTGAATGCAAGTACATAAGTAGAGGCAGCTTTTACTGCTACACAAGAGAATGTGTATATGAAACAAGCATGTTTGAACAAAATTACTCTACTTGGGTTATAGCTGTTGTATATACATTCTCTAGTTCATTAATTAATGTGGTTTCTGGCAAATCACAGAGGATGTAAGTCAGTAAATAATACCATATCTATTCCTATCCTTCATCAAATACACATTCTAGCACAAATATTGTTATTCGAGTAACTAAGTTAAAAAAAAACAATATTTAAATTCTATGTCCAGATTTTGCCTCATACATTTGTTACATTTCTTGAAATTGTAAAAAATGAAAGAATTAATCTGGTGTGTGTGTGTGTGTGTGTGTGTGTGTGTGTGTGTGTGTGTGTGTGTGTGTGTGTGTGTGGGGCTTGCAATGACTCCAAGTAGAGAAAAACCCAAAGCCGGCTTGTGCATTCATCAATGTGATAACTACTTCTACTTATATGAATAACAGTGACAGCTGCTGCGAGTTTGGCATGAAAAGTAAAAATGAGTCAATGCTATATTGTAACTGCACTTATTGGTAACATGTTAATGATGTGCATTTCATTACTGCAAAGTTATGCATGCTCAGACACAGGTGCTAATTGCTTCACAGAACCTGTTGAATAGGCATTCATTATATTACCTTGTGCAGCTGTTATGCAACACAGACTCATTATCATCAGTAAGGGCAAGCAAGTAATTACGTTTATTTCACCTAGGCAACTGCTGAGTATAATCAGAAATACAATAAGACAAGCAAAAATGTCAAACTTATCTGGCTGATCCATTTAAAAGTATAAATTCATGTTATCTCGCCTAACCATTCCCTCTAAGGCAGAAATATTGTCCAAAACATCCGGGAGAGCAATGTTAAGAATCAGAGAACAATCCAAGATCAGACCGAAATTTTGCATGAAAAGCAATGAGAATTTCTAAAAAGTGTTGAACACCTACAACAGGGGGTGCTCTCCATAAAAAGGCCAGCAGCCCTTGGTCATAAGCTAATGGCTGGCTGGCAGCCAGTTGCTCAGCTTGGGTTACTTGGGATAGCTCTTCTAAGTGACAGCTGCAAGTAAACCAATCAACCCGCCAAACATGAAACAATTGCTAAACACAATGTAGGTTCACTGACAAGATGCAGCTTGGAAGTCAATGACATAATGGTAAGAAGGTAGGTGGACATTTACATTGGATTTCTAATCAAGAAAATTCAAGGTCTCCTGCATGTCATACACTGACAGACTGAAGTCACTGTCAGTGTATTCAGTAGCATACAGACTACTTACAGGAGACTTGTGCCTGGCCTACAGAGCAATCTTGGATCCAAACATAATGGAAATGCTGCACATCCACAAGTCAAATGGGACAAGGGTCACCCACTCCAGGGAACTTAACCTGGCCTTAGACATAAATAGGGCCTGCTGGAGTGACAGATATGTCTCTCAGAGGTTGGCACTCCTCTGGAATAAGCTACCAGTTCACATCAAACAAAGCCCCTCTATGACTCAGTCTAAGCGTAGCTTAGATTACTGGATGAGAAACTATAAATTCCTGCCAGGGATTTCACCTATGACCCATTTAGGTAAAGGCAGTTGTTGCTAACTAAGATTTTGAGTTTAGGCAAAATCCTTTTGTATTGGCTTTCTCTAGTATTATATTGGGCACACACAGCTAGGCTTATAAAGACCTTAGGGCCAATAGCCCAGTAACCACCTATGAACCTATAAACTTATGAACTATACAGTTTTAAATCAGCCACAAAAAGAAGATGAGAAGTCTTTGCAACCATCAGATGAAGCATTCACCCAAGCAACTCCTTCAATAAAATGTATTCACAAGCACCAGAATGAAAGATTTACCCAAACCAACCCATCAGTAACATTTCCTGGTATGTACAAACACCAAAATGAGATATTTACTGAAGTGAACCCCTTATGTGCAGGTAGATAATTGCTGCACATTACCTGTTGAGTGGACATTCATTATATTCCGGGTAAACACAGCTGTAATACAGGACTGAGTCATAACCATCTGTTAGGAATGCCATGCAGGATTTAGAGTGCAAGTAATGACACTCATTTACAAGGCATACCATCCTGGTAAAGGGTGTTACTACCACTGGTTACTGGCAAGTTGCTCAGGGCTTTAGGTCTGTTTGCCTTGTATGTCCTATGAATCGATGAATCTATGATTCAAAGATGGTTGATTCTTGTAACTCGGAAAATACCTCTCCAAAATACAGGTTACAAGTAAAGGACTGTGCCTGACATAGTCTGCTGATGACTGCAAACTGTGAGTGATCATGAAGGCCATAACTGGAAGGACAGCAGAAAAACAGGAATGTGCTAAACACAATAGTATAGGCACACAAACCAGTTGCCAGACTAGAATATGAAACCAATGTCAGTGGTGCTATAAGATACAGCTTAGTTCAAGCTGAATGTACACTGTAAAGCAGATCTGAACTCATTCAAAATAAGGACAATACATAAAATAACCTAGATAGTGATTGCAACAAACTCAGCCTAACCCAGCACAGTACAAGTTTCGTTTGACTTGGATGTTATTTATTTAATAGTATCTCTCTTATTTTTTCTCTCTCTACAAATCTTGTTTTCCCAGTCAGCACATTTCCCCAGAATACCTTATGTCTCATTGACAAAATCAGTAAAATTAGATTTTGCATTTCATTTACCCTGCATTTTTAACACAGCAGAAATAACGGGGAATAATTAGCTGTACGTATCCCTTCTTATAATCAGCACATGCAATCCCATTTTTATTGCATTCAGTCCAGAACTCAGACAAAAAAAAAAAAAAAAAAAGAATAAAACTAACTGGATTCCTTTTTTGAATGCAATTTACCATAATATTTACAATGGATAGAAGACATTTTACTAAAGTAGTCTGATATCAAAAACATATTACTAGCCCTGTTCTGGTATCTAGAAAATTTGGGTCTATATCATATGAGCGAATCATACAAATTGCAAACGCTCATAATATAAAACGCATAGGACTTCTAAGTGCTTTTTCTGAGATTGCGGTACAGTGACGAATGGGATATTTACCCTTTCCTCACTGTAGTGCGATCTTGGAGCTGGAATATATATTTGGGGGGGGGGGTGTGCCCCTCACAATAGGAAGTCTGAGGTCCGGTATGTTCGATATTATAAGCGTTCGCAATTTATGCGATTCGCTCATATGATATAGACCCAAAACATTTTACCAGTCCTATTGCGACATTATAAGTAACTAATGATATTGCAGGATCTATTCTACAAATCCCTTTTCAAATTTAGAGTGCTAAGATGGTTCACAGTCTCAGACACACTGATTATGCTTCTCATCTTTGGTCTAAAACAAGGATACTAGTCTCTCATGACCATGCATACATGCTTTGATTCACCTTAACTATTGTATTAAATTATATTACTTGTATAATACAGCACTGCTTGTTAGAATGTGTTTCAAATTTGTAGTTTTGAACATTTTTCTAGTAAGCAATGAAACAAAATGTCTGACTGAGTGATGACAAAACTGCCCATTTCAGAACATTTCAAACATAAAAGGCCACTCAGACTTCTGTTATTACAATCCACCAATATCACTCAATGTGCACAATCTCTGCATAGGTAAAATTCATCTGAATAATTTCACATTAAAGATATCTGTAACTACTGAAGAGGTTGCTGCTAGCAAAGAACTTTATATTTCAATGTTTATCTACCAGTTCAGTGCCTCTGCCCTTGAAGAATAAATTTCCTTTGGTACAATGAAAAAAATGGTAAGCTGGTAATACTGCATTTAGCAATGGATGGGAACGCAGCAAGATAACCACTAACAAAATGAAACTGCTGACAAAAATAAATCCAAACACTGACATAAAACATTTCACTACCAAGAGTTATTTGCACTTACATTCAATCCTAATGCAACGATATGATCCCATCGGAAACTCTTACATTCTGTTTTAAAATTAGAGACGATGTTCTAAAATCTAGTTCTGTAAGGTGCATTCCAAAAGCAGAACATTTTCGCCAACAATACTTTCAGTCTGAACACTCAGAATTTATGGAAGAAGAGGGGACAAAAAGTTCTTCATAATAGGAGAGAATTGTGAAACTCTTGGTCTCAAGTGCTGTTTACATTTGAGGAACTAGACTACACTTGCCGTTAATGGCATCTGTTCAAGGTACTGAAATCCTAGCCATGGACTGTTAGCCTTCATGTAACAGAACCCAGTAGTTGAGAAAAGACAAAGAAGAAATAAGTTGTCTTCTATGCCTCTGGTTATCAAAAAAGTAAGAGTGAACTCTTATCCAAAGCCAAAGTGTAAAAGGTGCTCAAGGGACCAGAGAGAGAAATGTGCAGAATGCCGGTGCACTGATACTGCACTACCAAATGCCGTTGTTTCACAAGGAGCAACTACCACTTCATACTCAACTAGCCAAAATAAAAGACTCTACAAAATGTCATACTGCTACTGCAGAACATTGCCAATTATCATCACACTATGTGAACCTAGTGCCTACTGAGAGCAGCTTGTTACAGTTAATGAACGATATGCATATGAAAAAGGTAGACATTCAGGGACTTCTGAAAACTGCCATTCAGGGAGAATCTCTTACCGATCAAGATGTAAAGTGATGTGCTTCACAGCAAAAGTATGTCAGGTTCCCAGGAAACAAGAAACTCAGCTATGCAACATTTCATCTCTTTCATAGTTCTTTAATACCCACAATTACACTGGAATTATAGAGAACACAGAACTAAATCATGAAAGAGCTGAACGCATTCTTGACATTGCCTTGTATTCCCAGCATATCACATCCTAACTCTTAATGATTGAGGGCTGAAGTTTCTGCTTTCCATGAACTTTGAAGGATGATGTTGTTTCTTTCAGCTTTTCCCGGTTAGGGGTCGCCACAGCGGAACTCCGGTCTGCTAATAATTGGTAGTAGATTTTTACGTGCTGGCTTACCGGGCCTAATGCACAACCTTCAATGAAGGGATGATAAGGTTCCCAAAAGAATTGTAGCACACTAGCCACCGTGAGATGCATTTAATAATACATCTGCTTATTAACCATGTGGGTTCTAGTCCTAAAGAATGACTGAGATTGTTCCTTAGAGTGTCTGCATCCTTTGAATGAGATAACCACATGTAACATTTCATATGTGACTGTCAAACACCTACAGAAGTAGGTTGAGGAACATTGCAAGCAGGGGGAAGATCGTACAGGCATTTTCCTCAGCTTCTTACCTAAATGTAACTGTCTAAATGGGATTTGCACATTTGTTGAGTACTGCTGCGAGGAATCACTACTATTCCTCACTCTCTGTCACACACACACACACACAAACACACACCATAGCTCTCAACCTTCCATCTTCAAAATGAGGAACATTCGCCTTCATAATGTGGAACAAATGGCAAAATGTGGAACACATACTAATGGCTTACTAACAACTTCAACTAGGAAGGTCATAGGATGGTTAAAATATGCTGGTTTTACTTGTATAGAAGATCCTTTAATGAATTAATATGATTAATTTGTATTTGCCATGGATTTCACTTAAATAATTCCTAACACTGAATGTGTGACAGACTCTTTCAATGTGGAACTTTGAGGAACTTCGAGGAACATGTACTTTTTTAAGACCCCAAATGAGGTACATTCCTCATAATGAGGTACACTTGAGCAGTATGACACACACACACACACACACACACACACACACACACACACACACACACACACACACAGGATATGAAAAATATGGGCAATCCGCTAAAAAGTACAGTTGAGAGGGCTTCAGCTAACGCAACCCATGACAATCTCAAACACACACACACACACACACACACACACACACACACACACACACACACACACACACACACACACACTTCAGTACAATTTACACAGCCATTAACCAAGCAGGGACAAGATCATAAGTACTTTAAACAACAAAATACGGCAGAAACTGTAAAGATAAATTGCAAGCCATTTTTGGGCACATTTTTCCTGAGCTAGCACTTCCAGTGAACAACTCACCTCTACTCTGTAAAAGGAGTCCATTGCAGCTGTACTTTGGTTGATTTTTTTCTAGGTTGCTGTATTGTAAGATCGTGGCAGGATTGTTTTTATTCCAGAGTAAAAAAAAAAAACGGCAGACAGAAGGAAGTGGATGTTCTGTCCAAGTAAATTGCAGGATCCAGTAGCAATAAAGTCTGAAAATATCAGAAAAATGAAAGGGGATTGCTACTGCTGAACCCACTATTTATTCTGACAGATCAAAGAAAAGTTAGATTGGGGGATAGAAGTGTTATGCAAGTGGCTGCTTGACATGGAATAATTGGATTGACTGCCCCCACTCGCTCCTTGCAAAGCATACAGAATCAGTTAACTAAGATTACTTGCATATACAGCAGTTTTTCTTCAAAAGTTAAAGAAAAGTTAGATTGGAGGGTCGAGGTGTTATGCAAGCGGCGGCTTGACATGGAATAATCAGATTGGCTGCCACCACTCGCTCCATGCAAAGCATACAGAATTATCTAAATAAGATTACTTGCATATACAGCTGTTTTTCTTCAAAAAGTTAAATATGAACATCATGTAACTCCACAATTAAAAGTAAGTTGAGAAAGCATATGAAAATGTTCAGGTACTTTTTCAACTTATTTTTAACAGTGGAGATTCATTATAGCTGTAAAGTTAGATGCGCTTGTGGAAAGGACTCGGCTGTAACCATACAATTCCATCTTCTCACAGCGCGCTTGGAGGTAAGCCCAGAGGCGCTGTGATATGGTACTCTGAGTTAATGAGTTAACACATTCCAATGCCTTCTAAGGGCCTGCTACATGAGAAATTGTGTAACTGTTGCACCCACTTGGTTATTCTAGTAAACAAGACATCAGTATATCTGTAGTCATTATTAGAATAGCAAGTACAATACTGATTCTGTGTAAAAAAAGCAAAATTTGGAAATGGGTGTAGTATAATATACCAGTGTAAGCAAGTGAAGCTGAAATATTCATTAATATCAGTATTTCTGTGAATTTTAATGCAGTACATGCAAACTGAGCAAATACTTGTTACTTCTGTGTATACCTCCATGATGAAAGAATAAGAGCCAGTTTTCCATCAGGGTTTGGTGTATGTCATGAGTACTGCATGACTACCCACTAGTTTTATAGATGCACACATATATATATATATACATATCTCTATCTGTCTAGAACCTGGCCGTGGGAACATTGGCTCTAGATGATTTTCACTGTTGACGTGACACCTTGAGTCTATGTGTAAAACTGGGAAAAAGGGATTGTGGATGGATGTTCTGCATATGTGTGTATTCATAGAGTTTACTTTTACTGTTTTGAGCAGCAACAGTCCTCTTGTTATTGTAGTGTAAATAGCATTACCAGACCTGACTACCTCACTTCCACATTGAATGTGGACAGTATTGTACCATATGGATATATATGATATGATATGAATCTTGCAATATTTTTTGTGCATCATGTCCTGCATTCAGATTTTTACACACATTTTGTGGATAATTAATATATATTTGATGCATTTGTTGCCTACTTCTCAGTTCTCCATAATTAGCTTGAGTGTCCATATGTGTTCAGCATATTTCTTGTGTCCCATAGCATTTAGTTTGTGAAACTTCACTTCAACGTTTAGTCAAGATATGATATTAATCAGCTGATACTAATACATTATATCCTTCATGGGATGTATAGTGCTGCCTAGGTCATAACAACACTGACTGTCAGAAGCGGTAAGTGCTGATGCACAGCAGTTGTTTCTTAGTATGGGCATTACTCTTCTTGTTATGTAATCTTTTTGAATGTCTCTGCACAAATTTTCTGGGTACTGTGATGTGTACCTGTACATAACAGTGCTGAGGTACATTTGCATTAGATTGCCATACTGCATAGTGTATGGTAAAATCATGGCTCTAAATGTTATTTTATTCACCAGTTTTATTCATTGTATTTTACAGGGTCCACTAACTGATCCATACAGGAGGTGGCATGCCAGACCCCATCCAGATGAGTCTGACACAAAGCAATAGGGTGTTGTCCATCAAATGATCCAGGACGGTGCTGTCCTATTGTTTGTCTGGATCAGCAACACTGTACTGCACTGGGACCAGAAGATATGTGGGACCAGATGTGCAATGTCATCACAGCTGTCTTCAGATCTCAGATGCCATTGATGATGAGTGACTTCTTCAGGGGACATGGCACCTGCCATGCATAACTCCTTTTGCTAGATCACAGAGCTCACTTGTGAGCTTTGGGCTGACCAAGAATGTCCCTCAGGAGAATAAGAATAGTTGCTTCATTTATGTGGCCTGCATGTGATAGTTAAATATGTTATCTTTCTTATTGTCATGGCACACATTTGTGGAGCTTTTCTTCTGCACCTGTGCTGAAAATGGTTTCTTGCCCAATCAGACTTTCCTGGTAAACAAATGACAATAAATACATAAATAAATTATGCCATATGACATTTGTGCTCTCCCTAGCATTTCATTGACAGTGTACCACAGGCTGTAATCCTATGTTATGTCTGACATGACACCATTTGTTGCATATGCCTGGTGTCTTTCACCGCCTGTGACAAGGCAACATCTTATCCAATGCAACACATTTAAAAGTGTGACTCAAAATCAACCTTTACAATTCTCTGTAGGCCAACGCATTGCCATTTGGAGACATCTCTTTTGACATTACCTATTGCAGAGATATACATACTAGATGCTGCAGTATGGCAGCAGTGTTTTCCACTGATATGTGCAGGAGTACAATGTTACTACGAATATATAAGTCTCAGTTGTAGCTATGAGGAGGACTAGAATTATAGTTGACCACAGCAGTGAATGTCCACCATTGATTCCTGCCTGTGTTGATGTTTCTGTCATATTGACAGTGTATGAGCACATATGAAGTGGAAATGCTGTCATGGTGTGCCATTCATCTGCTTTGCCTTACTGTGTATAGGCTACTCCATGCAAACATATCCCACTTTCCTTTAGTACTTTCATCCAACCATATGCAGTTGTGTTTCTCATCACAGAGAATGTGGGAATTTGTCTTCCCTTTATTGCAGTGAGTCTCTTTGTTGGATTACATGCACATCAGGGACAGACAGTCCCTTTATAAAAATGGGTGGGACACAATTTTAGGCCAATTTGTAGGACAAATATATATCTTATGGCTGTTGGATCTAATTAAAGTTGTGGAGAACAAAATATGTTTACCCCTTCAAGTACTTAAAAAAGTAATGGGGTTTAGATATTAGAGACCATTAGTGGCACTTAATTGTGAGGTATGTCATAATGTGTTCAACCATAAGGCCAGAGTATATCTATATCTTTTTCTGTTTACTAACAGGGTGAGTCAGAGTGGCCCTAAGTGTAGCTCATATAAGTATATATTTAAGGATAGGAAGCCATTTGTTGATAACCTATATAGCACTGATCTACTATAACCAGAGGTAGTAAGGTTCAAGATCTGAAAATCAACTTTTATATCTGGAAGGAACCTATATACATATGAAAAGCCAGTTTTATTTTTGAAAGGGAAAGCAACTGAATCCCTTATATAACATTGAAGATGGGGTTAGAAAGACATATAGCTGCTATGACTGCAGAGCCACTAGTATGTATACAATGCACATATTCCAGTCTTGCCCCCAGTCAAGGAGCTATGGGTTGGATTAGCCAGGAACTTGGAGAAGGTAATTGATAGCAGATTCCCTCTTGAAAAATGTTTTTTACTATCTTTTACCAACCCCATGACTGAAACTTTAGGTCCGAACAATAAGATATGAATGTTCTAGGTAACTGTATCTATTATGGTGTATTTTGCATCCATCTCAAAAAAAATCCATCCTGAGACTCTTTTGATACATTAAGGACTTAGATTACATTTTTCTCCTTGATGGGACTTATTACCTACCAAATGATCCTAGAGTCCTTGGATTTTTTGTTAGGAAAGACATATTGTTATGGCCATGTTCTTTTTGTAGAATGAAGTATTACTAAGATTTGGTTAGACGAATATCAGGATCACTTGAAGTAATGTTATGCTAGATGACTGAAGGTAATTCCACTAAATCAGACAGTACTAGGGTATAAAACCAGACTGCCTTTTCTCTTTTTCTTTATGTATTATCTGTCCCGATTCTAGCAGTTTCTTTCTATAGTTTGTTTCTCTTTAACGTTATAGAAACATTAAGTTTTTAGATCACTAGTAATAATAATGTAGCTGTAAGGTAGTTACCATTACATATTAGCATATTAACCAATGCACAACTATAAGCTGATTGCTGTTGATTGATAAATCAGTAAGTTAGTTATTTGTATGCTTGGAAACTGTAGTCAGCTCAATAAGGAGCTATTGATATATCAAGGGTTTACAACTGCTCCATAGCTTTTGGTAGTTTGTTATTTTACACTAAAATAAACATTTTACAAATAAAAATTAAATCTGTCATCAGCAACATTATTAATCAAAGATCTCTTAGTATAGCACTATTTCTTCAGTTTACTGTATTAAATCTTGAAACTCTGACTTTGCTCAGTGTTTATGTTGTTTGAACTCTTTATAATGTTTTGTTTTTGGTTACCTAAACAAAGTCAATCTGGTGTTTCTGAAATAGTTCCCACTGGCAAGCAGCCAATTCATTGTAACTACTGGTGACAGTAACTAGTGTGTGGAATTTCTCAAGTTTATAACTAAGAGATAATAATACATGCCTTTCATGAGAACAACCTTTGAAAATGGGGAACTAATTGAAAGTTGATGCTATCCATTGGAATTCAGATGTCATTTAATTCCATCTTATCTTTCTTTTTTGCTTTTCTGTTGAGTAAAGCAATATCTATATCTATATCTATCTATCTAGAGAGAGGGATGTATATATATTATGACACAGAAGAATAGGATCTGGCTCATGTCTCTCTCACCATACTGTTTGTACTATGTAGATCTGAAGGTCAGAAAACTGATTTAATTAATTATTCAGCTTGTTCAATGATAAATCATTTCTTCAGACAGACCAAATGTGTAAGAAAATAATCTAAGTTAAGAAATGTTTGTGGTGTGCATACTTTTCAGACAACCCACCCCCCTCCCTGAAATCATGTTATAGAAGAATAAGCATGTTTTCCTGTCATTGTAAGAAACTGTGTTCTGTCTTCATGGGAACTAAATATTATCAGAAATCATCGGATGCTCACTAAACTCACTCATACCAACATATAACTCATATGTTGGTGTAGAACTTAGTTGTTTATGATTTGACATCAAAGGTCACATAATTCCGTCATATTTTCTAATGAAGATGCCATTTACTGGATGTATTTTACTGGTCACCTCAAATTTCATTCAAGCTAAGAAGCCACCATGAATCTAGTGCTAGGTAGCCATACATTTTGCTAGCAGCAGATTTGACTGTACAGACTTTTTGTTTTCTTTTCTCATCTACCATTTATTTTATGAAAATTCAACTGTGTTAGAACTGATAGGAGTGTAAGATGCTGGAATGAGCTGGAATAACTGGAAGAAAATGGAATGAGACTGGAATGAATTTATTTATTTGTTACTTACCCAGAACTGTGGTAAACAGGTGTCCCTCTCTCTTTTATGGGCCACATCTTCTTGTACTTTTTAAAATAAAGTAAACACACCCTGTAGTTTGGTTAAATATGCTTTATTATGTACAGTGGAGGCACATGTCAACAATTTCCAGATCAAATCTTAATGCCCTTAGCTTCTGCACACATTATACTGTCTGCAAATTCTGTACTCAGAATGTAACAGCGCTGAGAATTACATTTGTAGTTTCTGCATTCATATTTCTATCCTCCTGAATAATATCATTAATATTCTGGAATGCTGGATATTTGACCTGGCTTCTGCACTCACTCTTGCATGTCTGTACTAACCTTCTGAGGACTGCACTGCCATGAATTTCTGCACATCAGTCCAAATGAACTAACTAATTAACTGTGTCTGAAGTATCTCCTTATAATACCAAAACCCTGTAAACTTCCACATGTCTCTAACTTTGATTCCCACGCCCTGTACCATGCAAACAAAATGTGTTTGTACTCAATGTACTGCATATTCAGCTCTTATTCGTATTCTTGATTGAAGGTTATTTTCACTGATTGAAAGTACTTGTCTTACAAAATCCATTTAAATGAAACCTGATCTTACAACTCATCCTGAGATACCTGAACACACAGGTATCTATTTATGTAGTTATTGTGACACTATCAGCCCAGCTATCTGGAATTTTGTAAATAATTCAAAGTTATTTGTGAATATTGATATGATTTATACAGAACTGTATGTTATGTACTGAGCTTCAGGAATGTAACCAATGCGTACCCTGCTGGGACATAGAAGATTAACTTACGAAACTTCAAGAAAATAAGTTGAAATTACGTGCTTTATGACTGTGCTATAAAATTTAATTTCAATGCAGAAGCAGCCACAATGTCTAGAGGTAGAACTTCTTCTATTGTCTTGAAAGAAAAGTAATTACTAAGTTTAAAATGTAAAGTGTTTTATTGCTTTATGACTTCCTAGCAGCTACACAGTTCTGAGCAAACATCTAAGAGATATGCATTTTAACAGAGAGATGTTAAAACTCTGTTAATATCTATTTAGCCAGGGAACTGAAGTCAGGTGACAAAGAGTGATGTCATCCAGGCTAACCCAGTGGTAATGTTTGGTATTAATTTAAGAACTCTCTCAGAGAGAGAGGGAGAGAGATACTGTGCATTTTGTATTTTGTCTTTGACCTGGAAACATCCATCATCGCCATCATCTGTACTTGCTTTGCTAATAGTAAGTAACCAGGGTACAGTCATTTCTCTTAGATATAGACAGAAGTATAGTAAAGATTAGTTTAGATTTTTTTTGTATTTAATTGAGACTGTTCTACAATGTTTTTTTTAATATTTCCTGTGATTCTGAACTCTGAAGTAACTGTGTTTGTTTTCCTAGTATTGTCTTGTTATTTTATTATTTATTATTAAATATATGTAAAGCTATCTTTGTGGCTGATATTTGTGAGACATATTTAAGCTCTTAAAGTACTTGCATATGTATTTGGTGACACTGTACAGGCCACTCCTAATAGCCTTGTGCTTTGTCAAATACTACCATTTAGATAATAGTAACATTACACAGTAGGATCGGACACCCTTTGTAAGGGCTTTATAGTAGCTGATAAGGGTGGCTGGTGGCAGCTGGTACTACCTTATAGTCTGTGCAGAAGGGGGCATAGCTAGTAAGCCTGTCCCAGCCTTTCCCACGTGTGTATGTGTGTGTGTGTGTGTGTGTGTGTGTGTGTGTGTGTGTGTGTGTGTGTGTGTGTGTGTGTGTGTGTGTGTGTGTGTGTGTGTGTGTGTGTGTGTGCGTACATGTGTGTGTGTATGTTTATATATCAATCAAATCTCAAAGTGTGTGTGTGTGTGTGTGTGTATGTGTGTGTGTGTGTGTGTGTGTGTGTGTGTGTGTGTGTGTGTGTGTGTGTGTGTGTGAACTACTTGGACAGGGACATGAAGCACTGGTTGGACAGTGAAGGTGCTAGCGGTCTTAGCTTATCCACTTGGCTGAGATCTCAACTCTATAACTGTGCCAGTAAGCAGTCTTATTGGGGATCTGGAGAAAGAGAGAGAAACCATCCCCAGACTGACTGTGCTCTCTGTGTGCTCTTAAGGGAAATTGTACTTTACTGTGTGTGTACTTGTCATCCTCCCATTGTGTATGTCCCTTACTGTTGCCAGTGGTGAGGATTGTGGCTCCTTAATTATTGGGCTAGTGCAAGGGCATCACATATTAATTGGTGGCAGTGGTTGGATAGCCACATCACATATTAATTGGTTGACAGTGGTGAGATAACCACATCACATATTAATTGGCTTGTAGTGGTGTGGATATTGTATTCTTGTAGCCTGTGTATAGTTGGCCACTGAAGGTGTTTGTACTCTCAATCAGCTATGCAATGAACATTCAGAGTTCATATCGCAATTCTTTTATTTTTTTGTTAACTTAGTCAGGGACAGCAGACAAGCATATCAACAGAGGAGTATGGCAAGCTGACAAAGAGCCATTTGGCTGAAGTGTGCCAGGCTAAAGCACTGGTGCATGCCAATCTAAGGCAGGCATGATTGCAGCTTTGGTCACAGCTGCATCACAAGATAGCAACCAGCAGGACAATGAGACTGGCCTTGGGGATGTACAACACTCAGAAAATAGATAGTTCAACCTTTCCACAGAGGCTTAAAAATCCATCTGGAGTTAAAATTACTTGAGCTGTAAGCCAAGCATTTGGAAATAGAAGGAGCAGAGAGCCTGGGACATCTACTGACTAAGGAAAATGAGAAATGGAGACCTCTAGATGCTGAGGAGAAGGAGAGGCAGAGGCAACATGAAAAGGAGTTGCTGACTCTTCACCATAGTCATCATAGTCATGGGGGTAATGGGGAAGGGAGTATCCAAACCCCAAAAGCAACAAAAGTCAGTACATTTCTTCTGCAATTTACAGAGGGGGATAATGTTGATAGTTTCATTCATATGCTTGAAAGGGTGTGTAAAAGGTATAATGTTGACCAAAGGATCTGAGTATGGTTCTTGACCCCCTTACTTCACGGTAAAGCTGTAACTGCAATTTCTAAACCATCTGGTACTGATTGTTTAAATTATAATACAGTTAAAATGTGTTTTTAGAATTCTTTAAGTTAACACCTGAAGCTTACAGAAAAAAGTTACATGAGCATAGATGCAAGACAGATGAAAGTGTGTGAATATGTTGCTGAACTAAGCACTTATTTTCATAGGTGGGTGAGTGGATGCCAAATCATCACTTTTGAAGGGCTGTTAGACCTTTTTGTGAGGGAACAAGCTCTTGCCACTTTGTCTGAGGAATCTGGTTAGCTGATAGACAGTGCAATACTGCAGATGAGTTAGGGAAGAAGGGAGACCTATACCTAGCAAGCAGGGCATCACTACATGGGAAAGGGACACCCAGTGCTGCTTGTGGGTCTAAGGGAATCCATGGTGGGCAGCTCAGACTGCCCCAACAGAGTGTGCCAGTAGCAGTGGAAGCCACTAGTTCAGGTACACATCCAGGACCAAGGGTTAAATGTTTTAAATCCAATCAGGGGGGGTCTTGTAGCATATAGATGTCTATGGAGGTAAGGTGGGGAACAAAAGGTGGGAGAGTCAGTAAGTGGGAATGACAAAATGCCAGCAGTAAGTTGTCTTGAGACAACAAGGGTACCAAAATACCACAAGAGATTATATTCTATCTTAGTAAATGGGAAAGAGGCCATTGCTAAGAGAGATACAGCCTCTGACCTAACCATTGTGAAGCCTGCAATGGTTAAAGAGGAGCACTACTTGCTTAGGCAGTCTACTCCAGTCAGAGCTTTAGGAGGGACCCCATTCTAAATACCTTTGGCTTGGGTTCACCTTGACTGGGAGGTTGGAAAAGGAAGCAAGCAAGTAGGCATGTTTGAGGATATCCCTGCAGATGTCCTGATAGGGAATGATTTTGATAATGCAGTACCCTGTGTGCATGCAGTTACACACAGTCAGGCTTGTAGACAAGCATGTGAGTCTGGTAGCCTGGGGGAGACCCAGAGAGACTGCACACTTGCAGCCAGGAACACTTCTGAGAAAGATTAATTAGGAATTGCATTTAATAAGGTCAGACATAGGTTACTTAGTAGGGATTATTCACAGGAAGTAATCCCTGAGGCTGAAATGAGGGTTCTAGGAGTAGAAAGATATCCTATTGGTCATCTATATAGTGATGGATATCTTGGTATAAACAGGGGGATGATTTATAGAGAAAGGGGGCATCTTATGGATAAAATGAATGAGCAGGATGCCTTATGTTTTGCAAACAAATTTCCCCCTTTTCTGACATTCTCAGAATGATAGTTATTTATTGCCCATGATCAGGGTGATAGTCTGGGTAAGCTTTTTCCCAATAAAATTAGTTTCTCTTTCATCAGGTTTCTGAATCTTAAGGAGTTTTTAAATTTAATAGAAACCAAGCAAGAGGTTGGTGAGATAGGATATTTTCCATGTGGTAGATGCAGGGTGTGTAGCAAGATAAGAAATTTAAATGGAACTTACATCAATGGAAGAAAATTTGTAGCTAGGCATGCTTTTGATTACGGTTCTCATGGGGTGGTATATATTTTGGGCTGTGGATGTTCTCCTATCAAATGGTATGTTGGACAGATGAAAAGGGAGGTTAAATTAAGAATTTTGGAACATTTGGGGGATATCAGGAATGAGAGGATGGACAGCCCCATAGCCTAACATTTTTGTTCAACACATAATGTTGCCATCGACAGTTATTTTCTTTGGGGGTATTAGCTAGACCACAATGTAAAGAATATGCTGGGAATATTTTCATTCAAAACATACTGCAATTGGCAACAAGGTTTATTGTCAACGTCAGAACTTTACATCCTAGGAGAATGAACTTGGAAGTTAATTTTTTAATTTTCAATTTTTAATTTTTGATGTTCAATACATTTTTGAAATGCAACATTTTTATGTCTATATGCTGTTTCTCTTCACTTTTCATGTCTTGTTGCTGGGGTGAATATTTATTGGTGTTTCATTGGGTCTCATTGATGTTAATTGACTGATTATGTGTTAAGTGTTTTCACTCATTCCTGTATAAAAGGACTGTTGCAGATATGGTATAGCATTCCTTGAAGGCATTAAGCCGAGGCACCATTGATCTTACCAAGGGTTACTGGCAGGTGCCCTTGACTACCAGTGCTAGAGAGAGGTCAGCCTTTGTGACTCCTTTTGGCTTGTATGAGTTCACGAAGATGGCCTTTGGGATGAACAATGCCCCAGTGACTTTCCAGAGGCTGGTAGATCATATCCTAGCAGGAGCAGGAGATTTTGTCCTTGTTTACCTAGATGATATTGCCATCTACAACCACTCCTGGCAAGACCACTTCAGCATGTCAGGGAGATGCTGGGCAGTCTACAGGGGGCAGGGTTGACCATTAATCCCAGCAAATGTCAGGAGAATATGGCAGAGGTCTCCTACCTGGGACATAGATGGGGCATGGTAAGATCAGGCCAGAACCTGCCAAAGTGGAAGACATTCAGGCATGGCCTGCCCCTTTTAACAAAAATAGGTGAGGGCATTCTTAGAGACAGCAGTGAACTACAGAAAGGTTTCCCCAATTATAGTACCATAGCCGCTCCCCTCACAGACCTGATAAGGTAAAACAGGCCCAACAAGGTAATGTGGAACCCAGTGTGTGAGCATGCATTTCAGAAGCTTAAAAGAGGTTTTGGAGGACACCCTGTATTAGCCAGTCTAGATTACAACAAAGAATTTGTTGTGCAGGTGGGTGTTTCAAACCATGGGGTGGGGGTTTTACTTAGCCAGGTTTCCTCAGAGGAAGAAGGGACCCAGTGGTATATCTCAGTCATAAGCTCCAACCCATGGAGGAATACTATGCAGCTGTAGAAATGGAATGCCTAGCCATAGTGTGGGCACTGCAGAAACTTCAGCCTTATCTGTATGGATGGAAATTCACTGTAGTTACAGACCACAATCCCTTAAATTGGCTACATCAAGCCAACCAGCAAAATGCCAAGTTAATACGTTGCAGCCTAGGGCTGCAAGCATATGATATGACAGTGCAGCACCACAGTGGGGTTAGAAATGCCAATGCAGATGGGCTCTCAAAAGAGGGAATGGGGTAAGGTATTCTCAGGTAGGCTCAACTCTCTCAAGCAACATTTCTCTAGGGTCACTTCAAAAACTAGCTTGAGTTTTCAGGGAGAGAATAAATGTAACACTGCCAGCCCAGCTATCTGGAATTTTGTAAATAATTGTATGTCATTTGTGAATATTGATATGATTTATACAGAACTGTATGTTATGTACTGAGCTTTAAGAATGCAACCACAGCATACCCTGCTGGATCAAAAAAGATTAAATTACAAAACTGCAAGAAAATAAGTTGAAATTAAGTGCTTTACAATTGTGCTGTAAAAGTTAGTTTCAATGCAGAAGCAAACACAATGTCTAGAGCTAGAGTTTTTTCTATTGTCTTGGAAAGAAAAGTAATTACTGTGTTTAAAATGTAAAGTGTTTTATTGCTTTCTGACTTCCTAACAGCTACACAGTTCTGAGCAAATATTTGAGAGGTATATATTTTTAGCACAGATATGTTAAAATTCTGTTAGCGTCTGTTTACCTTCCTGAGAACTGGAGTCAGGTGACACAGAGTGATGTCATCCAGGCTAACCCAGCAGTAATGTTTGATATTAATTTAAGAACTCTCTCAGAGAGAGTCTGTGCATTTTGTATTTTGTGTTTGATCTGGAAACATCCATCATCACCATCATCTCTGCACATGCCTTGCTAATAGTAAGTAACTAGGGTACAGTCATTTTTCTTAGCTATAGATAAGAATATAGTAAAGATTAGTTCAGATGTTTTTGTATTTATTTGAGACTGTCCTGCAATGTTGCTTTGAAATATTTCCTGTGATTCTGAACTCAGAAGTAACTGTGTTTGTTTTCTGAGTATTGTCTTGTTCTTTTATTATTTATTATTAAATATATTTAAAACTATCTTTGTGGCTGATATTTGTGAGACATATTTAAGCTCTTAGCGTACTTGCATATATATTTGGTGACACTGTACAGGCCACTCCTAATAGCCTCGCAGTTGGTCAAAAATTACCATTTACATAATAGTAATATTACACAGTAGGAATATACACCCTTTGTAAGGGCCTTATAGTAGTTGATAAGGGTGGCTGGTGGCAGCTGGTGCTACCTTATAGTCTGTGCAGAAGGGGGCATAGCTAATAAACCTGTGCCAGCCTTTCCCATGTGTCTGAGTATTTGTATATCAATCTGATCTCAAAGTGTGTGTGTGTGTGTGTGTGTGTGTGTGTGTGTGTGTGTGTGTGTGTGTGTCAGCTACTTCAGGAAGTACAAAAAGCACTGGTTGGACAGACAGGGTGCTGGAGGTCTTAGCTTGGCCACTCAACTGGAATATTAACCCTATAGCTGTGCCAGTGGGGAGTCTTATTGGGGATCTGGAGAAAGAGGGAGAAACCATTCCCAGACTGACTGTGATCTCTGTGTGCTCTTAAGGGAAATTGTACTTTACTGCGTGTGTACTTCTCCTCCTCCCATTGTGTACATCCCTTACTGTTGCTAGTGGTGAGAATTGAGGCTCCTTGATTACTGGGCCAGTGCAGGGGCGTCACAGTTACCTTGAAATATGAAATATAAAATGAAGACACAGGGCTAACCTTACATTTTTAGGCCCTTGCAGGGTCTGTTCTACTAACTGTATTTATGTAGGATGTATTCTGTTACAAATATCTAGAAAATTCCTGAAATGGGATTCACCTCTGAAATTACTTTATAAATGTATTAATATGGTCTAAAAACTTAATGATCAATAGAACTCATTTAAAATAATTTTTATCTGGTAAATAAACTTGCAATTTTAATCCAGGTGAGTGTTTATGGTCTGTTTGAATTGAAGTCACTTAACGTTATGATTTAATTATAACTGGGCAATGTTTTAATGTGTTATAGCTTTTAAACTCTCTTCTTACACCTGCAATATATGCATCGTGAAGCATAATTACCATATACTGTATTAACTTGTTTCTGTAAATCTTCAGCTAGATTTATTACTAATAATCCAGTATATTTACCTTTTTAATTTATATGTGCTGTAATAGATGTCTGCCTTTCAAATTTGTGTCTTAATTATCCTGTAAATATGTTTGTGTAGTAATAGCAGAAGTACCTTTCCTAAAATCTATGCTTTCTGTATTTCCGATCTATACCTTTGCATAGCCTGTCAGTGTGTTTTTAACTTTTTGTCTAATGTACTAGGTAATGTGCACTGTATTCTGTAAATTAATTAACAACTTAAGCCTGAACTGTTATACCTTAAGTATAATAAATAACTATTACTACTTATTCTTTAGATAACATAATATGACTGTTACAAATAATTCTGTCACTTTACCCTTAAAACTAATGACTAAATAGCATAAAGTGTGATGTAAATGCATGTTGTAAACTGTATAGTAATACTGTTAGAAATGTATAACTGAGTACAAATGTTATATTCTGAAATCTGACTGAAATGTACTATACTGAACTCATAACTGAATTTGAATGCCATATTCTGAAACTTGACTGAAATTTACACTAAAGTGATACCTATTTATACTGAACCCACCAGATTTACTAAACTTCTGTGCAGGACTAACTTATTCCTGCACAGAAGTGCCCATTTAGGAGCAGGACGGCAGTGCGCCATGCATATTTATAAGGCGCGCTGCCCAAGCTCCTAAGCTTACACGGAGGATGTATGAGTGCAGAGGGCATGTCGGAGCAGAGCGCTCAGAATAAACATGCCCCTGCAATGTAGAACAGCAGAAAGTGTTAGGAAATGAGCAAGATCACTCATAGGTGTCCGCATATCCCCACCAACAGTTCCCCATGTGTATAACAGCAACAGTACATAAAAATTAAAAGAATAAACCCCTTTGTTGTCTTTTAATAAAAATCCGAGTACAGCTAACTGTGGTGCATGGGTATGCCCATCGCTTAGCTACTGTTAAAGCAGCTTAAAAGGCTGAAGAGGATAACAAGGAAGACATATGTAAATGAAGCAGCACAGCAATAGTGTAGTGTGCAGAGCATTCGCCTAATGAGCAGGCATTCCTGGTTCGAGTTCCCCTGCAGCACAGTCTATTTTACATGGCAAAGCACGTTATAACCAATATTTTTGTTGCAAAACCCACTACATAACATATATTTATGAACTGGAGTACTGCAGGAAATGCACATGTGAAGTGTCAGTGTCATAATGAATAAGGCACTAATAAGCAGGTTTAAGCACAAATAATAAGTAGTGAGCATATGTAAGTACTAGTAAGCGTGTTTAAGTGCGTTTGCATGGGGGTAAGCACTGCCTACACAGGTGAAGCAATGTAGAAGCTAACTGAGTGTTAGAACCTGTAACCAGAAGTTAACATTGATTATCATAGGTTCATAGGTTCATAGGTTTATACTAGGCTATCTGTCCTAAGGCATTTATAAGCCTAGCCCAAAGTTATGTGGCTTACACCACCCCTTATGTTAGAAATAATGTGCCCATTAGTTTGTTGTGCCTCTGTCCAGCAGTGACACAGATGTGATTCCCGGGGTAAACCTACGATCTCCCATCCACCGGTCAAGATTTCTCTTGAACAGAGCCAGCGAGGTGCTCTGCCTCACATGGACCGGGATTTTATTCCACAGCATGGGGAGTCTCTGGGTGATAAATCTATCCCTCCAGCACGTCCTATTTATATCCGTGCTAAGGTTTAAGTCACTTGCTCTAGTGGTTTTGGTGGATTTGGATTTTTTGAGGTGGAGCATGTCCATTAATTCCGGGTTGGTCATGGCCTTGTATGTCAGGCACAGGTCACCTCTGAGCAGACGGTATGCAACTGAATAGAGTTGGAGTTTCTTCAGTCTGGCAGTATATGACAGGTTTTGGAGTCCCTTTATCCTTTTGGTGAGGAACTTTTGGGGTCTCTCCAATTGCTGCAGGTGTCGGGTGAGATACATCCCGAATGGGGCATTGTACTCAATCATTGGTCTGATAAGTGAAGAGTACAGGGGAAAAAATGACCTCACTTGATCTGGATGTGAATCCCTTCATGATCAGATGGGCAATGTAGAAGGTCTTTCGAACCACTTTAGCAACGTGGTTCGCTGCGCAAACACATGCAAACCAGCCTACAACTGCTTTAAAGTGTCTTAATCACTCTGTATCCAACAGCCTGTGTTCTGCCCAGCAACAAAATAAACTGCCTCTGCAAAGCTGGAATGCAGGACTCTGCACACCATAGAAAATGTAATTTACCACTAAGCCATGCCAGATATACATAAATCTGATATATTCAGAAACATAACATCCAGCCCAGTCATGCAACAGTACAGAGAATGTATACCAACATCTAGATGTATGTGTGTGTGTGTGTAAATATATTAATATCTAAACAGATGCAACATATCTATATATGTATATATATATATATATATATATATATATATATATATATATATATATATATATATATATATATATATATATATATATATATATATTTAGAAATATATGCATATGTATATAGCCACACATCTGTAGACAGCAATGTTAGCTTGACAAAGGCAAATATGTTCACATGCACCGTTAATGGGGTTGAGATGCCCCAAACAATATATGTCATGTACGAATAGGCATACCCCCCATCACAGCCAAACATGTCCGCTCTGCAATACACTACCAAGTGTCACAGATCCAATAACTAAGACCTGACATGATATGGGCACAAGATGTTAACAGTACTACAACTGACCTGTATGATGTCAGGCTGGTATTGGTAACATATCATGTAGTACAGTCTGGCTCCCACAGGAAGTGCAAAATTTGGAAGCTATCAACATCCCCAGGATACATATACACAGACACATATATGCAGATACAGATATATATATATATATATATATATATATATATATATATATATATATATATATGTGTGTGTGTGTGTGTGTGTATATATACATATATATATATATATATATATATATATATATATATATATATATATATATATATATATATATATATACATGCAACTACACATACACATGCAGAGATATGCACAGTAAGATACATATGTAGAAGGTGCACAGTTCACACCTAAACAACGGGACACTGTATGGGCCACCCATACAAATTACAATCATTGCCTGCAACATATACCTGCAGAGAGGTTATAGAAAAAACACCACACACAAGTTTGCAGAAATGGAAAACCTTTATTTGTGCACTATTACAGTTCTATATGCCATGTCATATAGCTGTTCAGACACTGTCATCCATATAAACAGAGTAATGCAACTGTGAAACAATTATACTAATACTGTAGTCTGGAAAGGTTCACAACTGTTACTGTCCTGGCCAAAGCCTTCAAATTGTACAATAGTAAAGACAAAGTGAGCCACAGGATATCAAACAATCAACTCCAGCTCTATTCAGTCTCATACCGCTTGCTCAGAGGTGACCTGTGCCTGACATATAAGGCCATGTCAAACCCAGATTTGATGAATATGCTTCACCTCAAAAAATCTAGATCCCTCAGAACCACAAGGGCGGGAGACTTAAACCTTGACACGGTTATAAATAGAACGTGCTGGAGGGACAGATTCATCACCCAGAGACTCCCTATGCTGTGGAACAAAATCCCGGTACATGTGAGGCAGAGCACCTCTCTGGCCTTGTTCAAGAGGAATCTTGACCAATGGATGGGAGATCGCAGATATACCCCAGGGATTACTTCAGTGTCACTGCTTGACAGAGGCACAGCAAAATGATAGGCATAGTTTTTATTCAAACTAAAGGGGTGGCGAAAGCCACATAACTATGGGCTAGGCTTATAAATGCCCTTGGGCAGATAGCCTAGTATGAACCTATGAACCTATGAACCTATGAACCTATGAACAGTATGTAATACAGGTGTATAGTTCAGCAGCCTCTATCTACACTCTGTACAAAATCACTAGGTGGTAAAGACTTCAGTTGACCAAACAGGATGTAACTGTTACATAACAAGGCATAACTGACACAATCACAAGCACACTGACAAGCAGAATAGTTTACATGGCAGGAAGCAGTAGTCCTGCACTGACCCATTTTATGTGAGTAATGTAAATATAGGTGAAGTATATGGTACTACACATCCAGATACCTTAAGGCAGCTCACTCTTGATACCCCACATTTTGTAACAGCTTAGGTCATTTATGGTGCACCCCCCCCCAAGACTCAATTTTACAGGGCCATATACCACTGTTACATACACTGGCCTCTGGAGTGCATAAGGGCACATGTATTATGTAGGTGCAGTCCACACATATATGGCCCCAGAACCACCATATGTGTGGGGGATACAACAGCATTGGACTGATGGTAGCTATGGCAGTGTGATAAACACACAGCCGACTACAGAACAACTCCTGACAGCATGTCATATGTGCAAAGCTTGGTATGTAGGTGGAGGACAGAGGCTGGAACACAGGCCCATATGTGGAAAACTGTTGCCATACTCTAAGCAAGTTGCTGGTGTTACAGGATAGTCTGCAACATACCCTTAGCCAGGGAATTGAGGTTAGAATCATAATTGGATGTAGCCATGTACTGATAGGACTCAACACACACACTGCCAGTGAAATATTTGACACAGGACCTGTGTGGTGGACAGACAAAACATGATAGGCACACCTTTGGCCACCAACAGGATAGGCCCACAGTTGAGAGCTATGCAGACAGACTGTATTCCAAGGTAAACTAGTATGTATACACACACACACACACACACACACACACACACACACACACACACACACACACACATACACACTGTAACACCATTACTATATAAAGCATAACACAACTCTACTCACACTCTGTCTGTAGTTCTGAAACCTCCAAAAAATATGTAGCTGGCCTGAGTGTGCCGGTTCCCCTGGAAGAGGTATTGCTACCTGCTGTCTGTAACACTGATGCCCACACACAGGAAGGATGTCCATCACACAGAAAAGGTAAAGGGACCACGCTCACATGATATAGGGATTTATAGTAGGTGGTTACCATGACAGTGGCAATTGGAAGTACTACACAACAAGCTGCATGCAGTTAGCAAGTGTAGGACACTGACTGGTGCAGAGACCATCACTTGATCGAGTGCATTACCTACTAAAGCCAGGCAGCAATCTACCCCAAGCAGCTCAATCGATTCATTGGAGAGAGAGTGAGAGAGAAAGCAAGCAAGCAAGCTAAAACAAAGCGGAAAAAAAAAATCAGAAAAATAACAGCTAAAAACTCAGGCATCTAGTCAGCTGCCATTCATAAATACATCATTCCCACAACAGGTATGTGAAGTATATGCACATGTATTAGAATGTAGTAAGTGGTCCATAGTAATGTGATAGGTGATGTAGAATGAGTTATATGTGCCATTGGGTGTTGTTGTGATGATGTTCAACTGAACAACTGCTATGGACAATAGTGTTTGTCCTTGTGGGTAGAGAGCCATAGCTGTTAACTGTGCAGGTCATCACTGACAGACAGGATGTAAGCCATCATAGTGTGGGTTGTGCAATGGGAATTATCTATACGACGTGGCCAATAGCTGGTGGTGGAAATAATGCCATTATGATGGACATGTGGAAGCCATGGACCATGACTGGCAGGATACCCAGGTGAATCTGTAATGTAGCATGCCGGAATGCCATAGGTGTGTAATAGGGTTACCTGCAAACAGGTCCCACATATACCCCACTATTGTCAGGCCATGTCCATATGTGGCACCTGTCTGTGTTGTAGCACGGCAGAACAGTCCAGCTGTGCAGGAAGGTGTTGTGAGATTGTGGAGCTGATGTCTGAATGTACCCCACATATAGGTATGCATATGTGTACATATGTCACATATATAATATATAAGGATAAATGTATATCAGCATGTATGTCCAGAAATATACATATACCCATGTGTAGATATATATGTGCACATATATATGAATTCACATATATCTACACACACACACACACACATATATATATATATATATATATATATATATATATGCACATCTATATATGTACAAACACACACACAAATGGATATGTATGTAAAGACATGTCCCCTATATCACTACCACAGTTATGTGTGCTATGTGTGAGGCAGCAGCACACATAGCAATACACACAGATATCTACAGCTGGCAGTGTGTGCACCATGGATGGGTATGTCATATGTTAGTCCCTTCTTAGCACCACATTGCCCCCATCTGTGAAGTATGCAATGGGAATATGGGGAAGTGTGGCAGATATACCCGTGGAGGTGGTCATGATCGGTAGATATAGAGGACAGTCTACAGGGGTGGTATGTGACACATGTGGTGGGTATACACCGTGGATGGTGTGTGTGGTCTGTGATGTGGATGCCCCATGATCCCCAATATGGGCACAATGGGAACAAGGCTCCCAGCAACCTCCACTCACAACAGCAGTCCATGTCCTGAATGTGCCAGGTCTGACGGCTGAGCAGGAGGAGCATTTTGGCCATGTAAATGTGTACTGGGTGCCTCAAACTGATGTAGCACATCCTTCATGTGTCTGTGGAGTCTGGTATGGAACAGACCCTAGACCTGAGATCAGGGGACAGGAACATGTTGGTGTGTGCCCTGAGGGGGGGGGCAACATCCCCTGGGTGGTTCTACCTGATGGCATTGCTGTAACAGTACACAAAGAGGCCCTAGATTGCCACACACATGTGATGTGGCCAGGTATCCTGGTCAGATGGGTGTGGAGAGGTGGATCAGCTGGCCAATGGAACATATACATGTTATTGTGTCACTGTTATAGTACATTTGTTGGTAGTAATAGTCTACACAATCCCAGTACATGTCCAAAAGCATGCACAGATACCCCAATAACACAGACTTTGAGATGTGCAGCCTTCTCAGAGCAGCCATACCACTGGTATATATGTAACTATAGTGGCCTTGACAATGTCATGCAAGTGAATAGTCTGTAACAGGCCAGCAGTGTTAGTGTCCACACAGGGGACATGTCTACAATCACATAGCAGAAGGTGTGGTACAATACACAATCTGTCCAAACGGTAGTTAAGCTGTAGCCATACCTAATGAGTTGTGTGTGCAGTCTGTTGTAGCTGTTATGGTGGGGGGTGACAGAGATGTGTATTACGAACTGTGGTAATCTTGGCATATGAGTTGCTCATGCCTGTTTCCATCTTCATGTCTTTCAGGCAAGATGTCACACATCAGGTTACCCAAGTATTCAGCAGAGGAGAATGAGGTCATTATCAACCACCTGGTTCGGCACTACCAGGTTCTCTTTGGCAGGACAGCCCATGACCAGCAGGATTGGACCGCCCTGTGGAATGATCTAGTCCACAAGGTCAATGATGTCGGCCTGCATAACCACAGTTATGAGCAGGTTCGGCATCATTGAAGCGACCTGCTTCACAATGCCCGTCAGCATGCCACTGCAGTCTGGGGGATCACCTCACCACAGGGGGGCCATACCATCCATCCCTCCGACATGTGTGGAGGAGCTCCGGGCCAGCCTCATGGCACCTACCCATCCAGAACACCATCAACCACTGGAGCCCTTCATGGAGGTGGGTGTCACCCACACACCAGCCGAGGAGAATGCAGGTAAGGACACACCAGTAGACCACTGTTGTGTAAATATTCACAGAGGTACAGGTAGATCATGCATATCTGACATGTCATACATATATTGTGTTGCGGCATTGTAGTGATAACCAGATGTCCAGATGTGGTAGTATTGTGGGAATTTACGGTTGATGTATGGTAGTACTGCACCCAACCTGTAGCAGTGCCACAGGTGTGGCTACTGACATTGCATCTCTCACCCACTTATGCAGGTCCCTCCAGGGTAACAACAAGTCAGCAGCTGGTGAGTATGTCTTATGTAGATGCATGCCAACACACCTCCCATGTAATGGTGATGGTATATTCCATGCAAACATCTAACTCACCTACCCTGAATGCATGCTGTACATGTGCATGTATTGTTGCTGTGAAATGCATGGTCTCACATGGTCGACCATAATTGGGAATTGAAAGGGTATGTCACACACCTGCATGACAACTAGCATCCTATCATTGCAGAATGTGTTCACAGGGAGTAACATACTGTTGGTAGAATGGCCTACAGTAGTAACATGCTCTAAACAACACCCATATACAGTGCAACAATGCCAACTGCTTTAGAGATATATTATGGCATATGGCATTACAGTAGTCCACATTATCAGCTGGGTCTAGACTGCAACATGTGGTGTTCAGTGTATGGGACATTGCAAGCTGACACAAATGTGTAGGACTTACCTGTCATGCATCTGCATAAAAGCTGAGGGAGGAGGGTTCTCAGCATGAAACACCAGTGCACTGCAGCAGGGATCCTAAGGCTGGTAGGAATGGCTCTATCTGCATATAGTCAGGTTCAGGACCTGTGACAGCCATAATCCTACCCACACTGCAATAGTGATGGCATTGTGTGAACACCATGGGATGTGCACATGAGTAGACCTTGCAATCATGCAGAATAGGGGGACATGTGTAGGGTAGGCTGAACATACACTGGCAATTGCAGAATACCCATGCTGGTGTACCACTGCCATGAGCAGTGACTGCTGTAGTACACACAACAAGAGGTGTGATAAACCATCATGATAAGGGTGTACACACATATGCCCACATGGTGCGTATGCATTGCGGTCAGCAGCTGCACACCTCACACAATCTGTAGACACTACATGTGAAAGTACAGGACATATGTTACATACCAGGATTGTGTACTGCTAAGATGTGCAGTGCTGTGGTCCCATGGCAGATCATGGATGTGTGTGTAAAATTAATCAAGGTGTGTACACCCAGCATAGCCATAGTATGCTCTGATGGTTGTCAGTGTAAGCATTTCTGCAGTGGTCATACATGATCTGTTGATGTTGACAGGTGTAAATCAGGTTTCAGGCCTTCACTAATGACAACAGTCCGCATATCATGTGTTGCTGAAACACATAGGGGCTGTGAGAGGTACAGCTGATATAACTGACACAGTACAACACATTCTGCAATGGGTTGTACACCTGTGAGTTGTGGTGCACAGTACATGGCACGGTGCAGAACAGGTGCACAGCAATACTGTGTACATGGGTGCAGTGGTATCCAGGGGAAGGGGCATCACCTAGTCACAGCGCATGCATCATACACATGTATACAGTTGCTAGCATGGATTGAGTATAGCTGAACTGCATGCTGTTCTGTACCATATGTTCTGCATGTTGGCAGATGGGTAATAGGAGGACTGTGTGTTCGATCATTGTACCACCTGACCTGTATGTGTGTGTGTGTTTGTGTGTGTGTGTGTGTGTGTGTGTGTGTGTGTGTGTGTGTGTGTGTGTGTGTGTGTGTGTGTCTGTGTGTGTGTGTGTGTGTGTGTGTGTGTGTGTGTGTGTGCATACTGGTGATTAGTTAGTTTGCCTGCAGAGTCACTCTGGTGAAGTGGTGGGAGGTAGATGCATGTATGATGCGTGTGTGCATGTGTGTGTGTTTGCGTGTGTGGCCATGTATGCACATGTGTGATTGTGGGGTGTTCATATGGCTGTACCCCCCTTTGGGACTGTGCAGTAGAGGGACATGGAGTTCCACACTGCACACCAAGAATACCTGTCATGTACTTACAGGACAGCAAATAGTATAATATTGTCTGTAGCATGGAACAGACATTCAGAGGGAAGGTGGACTCCAGGTACACACTTAATATTGCAGTCAGCAGAGACATCACCTACAACCCATCTACGTAGCTCTACAGATGCATTGGGGAAGTAATAGTCAACACCAGGGATTGTATCCAAATATTACAGCTGACACATGATGGGCCAATGGAGCAGCATATCTGGCATGTACTGAGCATTACATACACATGACACACCAGTGGGAGCTATTATGGGTACAACATAGTAGCCCACACATATAGTGGCTATGTACATCATTCAGGCCATACAGAGAGTGCATACCAAATTACAGCATTGAGACCATGTAACTCCATTACACACAGGTCAGGCAGGTAATGTATCAACAGGCTTTATGTTGTGACTGCTTGTGTGGGCATTTAGAGGACTGTGATATGAATGAGTGGTATCAATGTGTGTATGTTAGCAAGTGTGATGCAGGGTGGGGTACCACATGGACATATACATAGGACTGTCTGTAAAGCCATGGACAGGTAGGTATTATGGAGATGTGTGTGTGTGTGTGTGTGTGTGTGTGTGTGTGTGTGTGTGTGTGTGTGTATGTGTGTGTCTGTCTGTACTGTTAAAAATGCTGTACAGGTTTTAAAGTGTGGTTATTGTTTCCCCCCACAGGTGCTGAGGTGGGTCAGGGTCCCTCCTGCATCCAATCTGATGTAGGTGGTCATACAGACACCGATGATGATGATCATGATGATGATAATGTTGAGGCACAGGTGGGGTTGTCAGGGGCCGACACTGTGCCAACATTTGACATCCCCCTTTTAGCCACCCCACCCCCACACACACAGTTACAGTGCCTATACACACGCCACCACCAGTGGCCATAGCAGAGGGACAGCTGATGTTCAGTGACAGTGCACAGAAAAGTGTGGTAACCATGCCTACTGTGTCTGGTTGCAGCGGGCATAGCTGGTTGTCTGGCAGGCTGCCACATAGGTGGATGTCCCAGGATGCTCATGGTAGGGCTGCTGGACATCATGCCCCTGGCATAGGTGGCATAGCTGCAACCAGCAGAAGCATTTTCCAGGCTGTAATGGTGGCGCAGGCATGTATTGAGCATTACAACAGACAGGGCCTTAGGTTGCAGAGGGCTGCTCTCGCATCTGTAAGCAACAACCTCCGTGAACTGTTGGGTGCCATCTGTGTTTCTACTGATCAAGCAGATAGATGGCATGATGAGATGTAGACCCTCATCAGCCATGCTGTGTCCATGCTTCAGCATGTTGTGGGGATGCAGTGATGCCTGCGTGGACATGGGCCAGCAACACCAACAGTTGGCAGTCAATGTGGGCATGTTAGGACACCAAGGGGCTCCTGTAGTGGCAGTAGCAGCCCCGTCAGTGTGGGGGGTGTGCTGTCCACCAGGGCAGGCCTCATGCATGTGGTCCTGGCCAGTCCCAGGAGGGACGTGGTACCAGCAAACAAATGTCATAAGCAGGTGAGTGTAGCACTTCAATGCCTGTACCTGCATGTGCCTGTGGAACCCCTGGCAGGCACAGTCCACATGTCCATGGCCAGAGGCAGTGAACTTCACATCCTGCCAGGTATGGTTTGCAGCTGTCCATAAACACCTGTGTAGAGCAGCCACAAGGCAGAACTGTGTGCATGCATACCCACACACTATGCAAACACACCTAGGGCAACTGCATACCTACACACACCACATCACCTCAGCCAGCTCCCCAGGGTACACCCCACACCCACACACATGATGTCAAATGTGTGGCCCACCCTCAGCCTCTGGCAGACCCACACCACACCCTGTGCATATGATGATACCTGTGCCCCATCCCTATCATCCATACCATTGATGTATGGACAGGCTGATATAGTTCTGATGCACACGGTGACTGTACACTAGTGTACTACAGTCCTGCAGTTTAACATTAACATTAACATTTATTAACATTTAACATTAACTTTAAACAAAAGCTTAGAAATTACCTTCAAATGCACTGGCTATGCCCTTGTAGTAACCCTGACTAACCATTTTCTTCACTACTCTTTCTTCCTTTTCTTGTCATTTTCCATACCTTTATATGCTTTTGACTTGTAAACTAGACTGATCCTAACTATATTCTAATTAATCTTAGCTTTAAATACTACTACCTCTTAATATCTACGGTACATAACTCCTACTTTACTTTTCTTTTTTGAGCTGTCTTAAGCTATATCCTGCTCACTTAACCTTTTCACAAGTGTTTTTATCTATGGTACAAAACTCTTAATTGTATTATATTTTATCTAGCTCTCTTAAACATCACTCTGCTTTCTGGAACTTTTCTCAAGTATTTTTTATCTCAAGAATGTAAATCTACCTGTTTTATTTCTATTTTTGTTTTGTATTGCTATTCTTTTTTACCATGTAATAATATTTTATACTTTGTATATCTGTGTGGAGCTTATCTCCCCGGGCCTCTACTGAAAATGGAAATATATCCAGCTAGACTAGCCCGGTCAACAAATGTAAAATAAATAAATAAATAAATAAACATGTTGTAGGGAGTAGAGTGTGAGGCATATTTGGCAAGTAGTGTAGCCTTCCAGCAATTATGCCTTCTAGCTGTTAGTAACACTGCTTGGTTGTGATCTCTAAAATAATATGCATTTGTGTTGTAGGTGTACATGTGTCACACAAGGATGGTCTGCAGTCATATTGCACAACGGGGTATGTCACTGTGCTGTGACATATCTGGGGTACAGTCGAATACATTTCACAGATTACTATGCTGGGTATTGCCTGTGCCACATGGACAGGTGGCCTGCTGAGGCATGTATACCCTGCAACTTGATGTAGACCCATCCACATACACTCAGTCTGTTACTTGCCAACACTGGGACTAGACCCCTACCTAGCAATGTCATGATACTGACATGTGTGGCTTACATTGCACAAACACTGCCTTAACCACTCTTTATCCAACAGACCTTGTTTTGCCCAGCAGGTCTTGAGCTCAGGACCCTTTACACTGAAGTCAAAGCACTTAACTACTACCCCATGACCACTGTGGTGACAGCTGTTGTTTTACCAATATAGCTGTCATTACACATATTGAGTAGTATTGAACAATTGCCTTTACTTCCTATATTGTGTAGTCCTTGTCATTAATATATCACATATGTTGTTTTATCATAATGTACACATAGCAGATACATACGGTGGGATACATGTGGGAGGGTATACACAACCATGATGTTTACTCATGACAGGTATATGGTTGTATACATATCATAGGTGTATAGATGTCTACATGTACATACACTGATATACACATACATATGTCTGTGTACACATCTGTATAGTGCTACATATATATGGTCATGTGTACATCTGTTTGTATGTACATATGTATACATATATATACATATGTGTATCTATACATATGTGTATATATAGGAATATGTATATGTACATATAGATATATGTGTATATAGCTATATATGTATGCATATCCCATGTGTACAGATATGCCTAGTTATGCTGGTATATATATATATATATATATATATATATATATATATATATATATATATATATATATATATATATATATATTTATATAAAACTGTATGTGCATACATATCTATTCCGATATACCTAACCAACTACTGTTGATATATCTGTAGATACCCATGCGTATATGTGCATATGTATCACTTTCTGTATATGTGTAGACATATATTGCCCTGTATATGTATATATCTGGGTGTGTATATGTATATCTATGTACATATACATACCCATCTATATATGTCGAAATGTATATGTGTAATCATATATATAGATATCTGGATGATTATATGTACAGATATTTTCACCATATGTCCTGGACATGGAGTGCAGCCCTAGCCCAGCCCCTATAGTCCCAACTTCATAGTGCAAGTGTATGTCAGGTATGTATAGCAGGTATATTAGTAGACTATTGCTACTGTAATTGGGTTGTCTTCAGAGACATGGTGTGTGTGGGTGGTTACATCTGCTTTCCACATGTGTGCCATTGGCTACTGACAGACATGCTAAGGACATCATAGTAAAGTAACAGTTTTTCTTCTTTCAGCTGTTCCCAGTTAGGGGTCGCTCATGATTGGCAGTGGAGTTTTACAGTGTCGAGTTTCCAGCCCGGCGCCCAACCTTCCACAGAAGGCACACACAGGCACTCACACCTAGGGCCAATCTGGTGTGTCCAAACCACCTACAGCATGTCTTTGGGATGTGGGAGGAAACCGGAGCACACAGAGGAAACCTACTTGACCACAGGGAGGACATGCAAACTCCTCACAGAAGGCACCCCAGCCAAGGATCGAACTGGAGAACCTCTTGCTGTGAGGCAGCAATGCTAACTGCTGCACCACCATGGCCGCCCATAGTAAAGTACCACTGCTAGCACATAATGCCCCTGTGGACTGCAGCACAGATATTGGCCAATGTGTGTGGACAGTCTGAAACACTTTTTACAGTCCAGAGGTATACACAGAACCCCTTAGTGCAAAACATGTGTCCCATGCATGACAATATGAATGTTAACAGCCATGTAGATTGGTATAATGCATAACGACTGGTATACATATGCCACCATAGGTTATGCATTCACATATCCCTGTCTGGCCTGATACATAATAACCACTGGTACAGGGGTGCCATGGTCACATACTACCCACTAGATATTGATGTACATCTGTACAGCATGCCACTGCTCTGTCTGACATACATGACTGTTAAGGGAGGCCCGGCAGCAGCACATCCAGCAAGTATCTGCATATGACATCTCACTTGGTAAGAACGCTAAGCTGCTAGGCATGTAACAATGCACTGTGCAGGCTACAGGCAGATTGGCTCATCACTGGCCTACATCTCCCATGGGGGAATGCGCATGTACCTGCATATATAGCAGGCACTGCAGGCATGTCACAGCACAGGTTAAGATAAACCTGTGTGAAAGTGCATAACCACAACCAATGTGAACACAACCACAGGCACATATGGTACACTAGCATAAAATTGCAGTATATGGACTATCTGTTTAACACCATCCTCATATGTGCCACTCACAAGACTAACCCTATATATAGTGGGCTGCTACACGGTTTGGTGTTCTGGCTGTCTGTGGTATGGGACATGTGTGTGTATGGCCCTACAAACATGTAAGCTAATACAGTAACATACAGTGGAGCAGCATGTAACATCAGATAGGATGGGACCTATAACAATGACATCTACCACAGTCTGTACACAGGCTAAAGAACATATTAACAATACACACACTGGCGACATTCACCATAGGTACACAGACCTCAGTACTGTACAAACAAGCACAGAATCTCCAGGTTATGTCATCACATATAACCCCTACTGTGCATAACATGTGCAGCATTCTGAAATCTCACTGGCTTGCTATCAAATATGATGACACTAATGATGGTGTACAGCACATATGCACCTCTTATTGCACAATATATGTACAAAGGTTGACAGAATTGTGGCTGGAAGCACATACACAGGACCAATCTTGACATGTTGCTGTGATAACCTCATACATTTACTGTTGTAACAGGGTTTGTTGCAACATATGCCCTTATGAGGAATATGAAGTCAGTAACTGTCACGGCTTTCACCATTTACAGACTGCAATCCTCACACTACCTTCTGCAGTTCACAGATACATGCTGTGTGGGTAGCACATGAAACCAAGGGCACAACACACTGCCCAGTCTGCAGATGACCCTGCAGATGCAGATTACTCATAAACATAGAACTGACATGGCAGGTATTAAAACATGTAGGACAGCCATATCCACACACACACATACACACACACACACACACACACACACACACACACACACACACACACACACACACACACACACACACACACAATTTTAAACCAACATTACTCCACATGCAGTATAGCAGCTCTTACAGTCTGTAGTCAGGTCATGCACATCCTCTTCCTGTGTATTGCCCTGTTTCCGCAAAGTATGTTGTTAGAGGCAAATCACCAATTCATCTGAGATGCTGTTTGCCAAACAACAGATCTAGTTCCTGCTCACAGTGAATGAAAAGGGTCAACACCAACGTGATGTTCCTAGATATTGGAGTGTGTTTCCATGCAATTGGCTATGGGAATGTTACCAAAGCTGTTCCAATCAGCTAGGGGAGAGCTGCAATTCATGCAGAGGCCATCAGCTGATCATGTGCATCACTAAAAATACACCAAATGTGATGTTCCTAGATATTGGAGTGTGTTTCCATGCAATTGGCTATGGGAATGTTACCAAAGCTGTTCCAATCAGCTAGGGGAGAGCTGCAATTCATGCAGAGGCCATCAGCTGATCATGTGCATCACTAAAAATACACATGCTGCTGCCTAAGCAAAACAGGTGTAGGTCTCCACATCCACCAGAGAGGGAGTGAAAGAGGCAGACAGAGGCAAAGACACATCAGGGAGGGGAGGGAGTGTAAAACCTAAGCATGTTTGTGTCACACACCTACCAACACAGGGTATCAAACCCCTGCCGACTGTGTCGTGCTATCCTATTTCTATGCAGTTATTGGATGCGCCACATAGGTTACATGTTGTGGAGCCCTCAAAACATATATGTGCTGGTGAGTGACGATTGCAACAGGGATATGGTAGCTATACAGTAGGTGTAGTACATGTACCTGTCCGCATGTACAGTTGCCAGCGATAACACAACCACATTCTCACAGGGATGCAGATACATTGACACACTTGGCAGGGCCAGGAATACAACCCATCACTAGTGAGATTGCCACAACACAATACTGTGCAGGTATCACATGCACCACAGGGGTCATACAGAGGTGATATGGGCAAAATGTATGTGGAGGTGTCTGACATCAGACAGCATGCTTCAGTATAGCAATGGGGGTTGTAGTGAGTGTGGTTGTGATCATACGCATCATACAACACACACACACACACACACACACACACACACACACACAAACACACAGGGTACCAGTACTGACATGCGTGGGTGCATTTCTGCATGGGTGTGTGGTACCAACTGTGCCAGATGGCTGTACAAGGCTAGGTGATGGGTATACCTTGGCATCAGGCCACATGATGCTGGTTAGCATTGTGGCTCAGGGCTGTGGTTCTACTTTTGCCCACACAGGTGGGTATTGTATCCCCCATCCAGTCACCTGGGTGACTACTGTGTGTAGCCAATACTGTGCATCAATTGCCATGTATGTATTTCTTAATCCATGATATGAACAGTGTCTGGGATGTGCACACCTCCCACATGCATATACAGTGACATGTGGAACTATACTTGGGGTGTCTGGCCCATGTTGTATACACAGATTATCAGCAGATGTGCCAGTCTTGGCCACCTGTGGCAGGAAATGGTAATGGACAGAAGGTTTACCCTGTACCTTCATTGATAGCATGCTAACAGCATTCCCTGGTGCCAGTGGCATCTGTCCATACAGGGCATATTTTCAGGCATGGTATGTCCTTTGTGGGTCACATGTGATGGCACCACAGGTTTTGCAGGTGTCCAGTGGGGAACATGGGGAAGGTGCACTGTCTGCATGTATGTGCCTATTGGACAGATGGACAGGGTGTCATGCTCTCTATAGCCCACTGCAGTCACTCCATAGTTACTATCAGTGGCCAATATGCAGTATACTACCCACATATTGGCTGTTGCCTAGGCATGCGTGTATGGGACATGGGTTGAGTGTGCTCTGGGTAATACTGGGGTTCTAACTGTGATTGCCTGGCCTTGATGACACATATGGGTATAGATTTGCACCCCAGCCTCTCACTTATTTCACATCTGTTATCCCTGTATGGTGGACATTGTGAGATATACTTGGGCCACCATATAAGAAATTTGCAAAACCGGCTCCACATTGGGCCTAGGTATCACACACTCAAACCCACCTCCACACAGGATATGAGTTACACACACACACACACACACACACACACACACACACACACACACGCACGCACGCACGCACACACACACACACACACACACACACACACACACACACACACACACACACACACACACACAGCACTTCACAGGTATAGTTTGCGCCATGGAGATTACTGGAGTACCTCTTCCCCAAAGGTGTATATCACATTGGATGACATCAGCAGGATTGGCAAAGTAGGACATCCAAATTGTAGTGAGTGTGGCTAGGCTAAAATGCATTGCTCATTACACAGACAGTGATATACACACAAAACCTCCACAACTAATATGTGTGGGTATAGAACCCGTAACAGAGGACTATATCACACTACAGCATTGAGCTGTTGTAGGATGTACCACATGGATTGCTGGAGAGCACTTTCCCCAAAGGTGTATTTCAAAATGAATGACATCAGCAGGATTGCCAAAGTAGTGCATTTGAAATGTACTGAGCACGGCTAGCCTAAAATGCATTGCTCCCTGCAAAGACATTGGAACACACACAAAAAATCCAAAAATGCCATGGGTGGGTATAGAACCCTACCAGATGTCTATATCACACTACAGCAGTACACAGTTATACAACACACTATGGAGATTACTGGGCCGCATGCTTCCCAGAGGTGTATTTCTAAGTAGATGACATCAGCAACCTTGCCAAAGATAAGCATTTGAATTGTACGGAGTGTGACTACCCTAAAATGCATTATTCTCTACACAGACAGACACACACACAAACTTGCCATGTCTGGGGTTAGAACAGCTACCTAACTATTCATCACACTACAGCAGTATGCAGTTACAGGATGCACTATGGAAATTGCTGGGCTACAGTCTTCCCAGGGGTGTATTTCTAGGTGGATGACATCAGCAGCCTTGCCAAAGATGAGTATTTGAATTGTAGGGAGTGTAACTACCCTAAAATGCATTTCTTTCTACACAGAGAGAGTCAGACAGACATGCACACAAACTTGCCATGTCGCAGATTAGCACAGCTACCTAACTAATTTATTACACTACAGCACTATGCAGTTACAGGATGCGCTACAGTGATTACTGGGCTACATCCTTCCAGGGGGTGTATTTCTAGGTGGATGACATCAGCAGCCTTGACAAAGTTGAGCATTTGAATTGTAGGGAGTGTGACTACCCTAGAATGCATTGCTCTCTAAACAGACAGAGTCACACACAAACTTTCCATGTCCATAATTAGAACAGCTACTTAACATTAATATTACACTACAGCAATATGCAGTTACAGTATGCACTGCAGAGATTACTGGGCTTCATCCTTCCCAGAGGTGTATTTCTAGGTGGATGACATCAGCAGCCTTGCCAAAGATGAGCATTTGAATTGTAGGGAGTGTGACTACCCTGAAAAAGCATTGATCTCTACACAGACAGACAGACACACACTTGCCATGTCAGGGAGTTGAACAGCTATATAACTAATTTAGTACACTACAGCAGTATGCAGTTACAGGATGCACTACAGAGATTACTAGGCTACATGCTTCCCAGAGGTGTATTTCTAGGTAGATGACATCAGCAGCCTTGCCAAAGATGAGCGTTTGAATTGTAGGGAATGTGGCTACCCTAAAAAGCATTGCTCTCTACACAGACAGACATACACACACTTGCCATGTCTGGGATTAGAACAGCTATCTAACTTATTTATCACACTACAGCAGTATGCAGTTACTGGATGCGCTGTGGAGAATATTTGTATTTCTAGGTGGATGACATAAGCAGCCTTGCCAAAGATGAGCATTTGAATTGTAGGGAGTGTGACTACCCTAAAAAGCATTGCTGTCTACACAGACACTTACCATGTTTGGGATTAGAACAGCTACCTAACTAATTACATTACAGCAGTATGCAGTTGCAGTACACACTATGGAAATTACTGCACTACATCTTTCCCAGGGGTGTATTTCTAGGTTGATGACATTAGCAGCCTTGCCAAAGATGAGCATTTGAATTGTAGGGAGTGCGACTACCCTAAAAAGCACTGGTCTCTACACAGACAGACACACACAGTTGCCATGTCTGGGAATAGATCTCCTAACTAACTAGTTTATTACACTACAGCAATATGAAGTTATGGTATACGCCATGGAGATTACAAAGCTACAACTCTCTCAAGGCTGTATTTCACAGTGGATGACCTCAGCAGGCTTGTCATAGTAGGGCTATGGGGAGGGCAGTGTGTGTGCATGGGCCATAACCCATTCATCTAGAGGTTGACATGCGACATGCAGGCACACACAGGGTCATAATTCACAGGTACATGTATACATCTGCTAGATGACTACTTCCTTGTACAGACATGTTTCACAGCTGGCACATGCACCAATAGTCTGTAATGCTGACAGATACTGGTGGCTAGTATCTGCAATGAATGACATCTGAACCTTATGTGTTTGGGGCCCTTTGGCTGTGTGCTGAGTGGGACAGGCCTGGATGGCTCCTTGTCACAGTCACCCTCTTCTACACATCTATGTATGTCTACCTTTGGTTTATTATAGTGTGTTGTCCTTACATATATGTCTGTATTCATATCCACTGTGTGTGCAAGGCATGCGTGGTGCATACTGATGAGTGTCTGCACTAACAACTGCAACTGCCAGATATGTCTGGTCCACTGGTGTTAGCAGACATGGCCTTCATATGTAGTGTCTGAGCATGCCCAGTATGACCTTTCAGTATGTTGTTGACTGACATTTCCTTCATTTCTCCAAGTGTGTGAGCATGCCCAGTTTGGCCTTCTGTATTTAATGTGTGGATTGAGTCCAGGTAGTTTGTACTGTAGTGCTGACCTTGGTGTTGTACACTGACAGGTGGCATGCTGCTTCTGCAGTGTATCCATCAAACATTTGGCATTGACTGTTCCTATATTTCTGCATAGGATGGGGGGAGGGGGGTTCAGCCGACTATGTCTACATTTCTACATAGGATGGGGGGGGGGGCACACCTGACTGTTATTGCATTATTACATGGGGGCGCACACCGGTCTAGTTCTACATGTCTGCACAGGGTTGGGGGGGCACACCTGACTGTTATTACATTAATATGTAGGGTGGAGGGGCTTACCTAACTGTTTCTTCATTTCTGCACAGGATGGGAGGCACACCTGACAGTTATTACATTACTACATAGGAGGGGCCACACCGGTCTATTTCTACATTTCTACACAGGGTTGAGGGGGCACACCTGACTGTTATTACATTACTAAGTAGGATGTGGGGGGCACACGTGACACTTGTACACATTTACTATGACTGTACTGGTATGTCAGGTACTCCATTTCATTCTGCATTTTTAACTATCATGCTGACTAGATGTATACCAGTGTACTACAGATCATGGCTTTGGTTGCTCTACATATTATTCTCTGACTTCCTACCCTTCAGAACTAACATCCCACTGCCTGCCCTGCTGTAGTCTGCCTGTATAGGCCTGGGGGGGAGGTAAACCATAGCCATCATTCAGGGGCCATGGCACAGGCTCTGTTTGTGTTTGTCTAGACTTGTCCTGCTGGCTGAGGCTGTTGTTGGGTATGTGAACCACCCTGACTGGCATGTGTGGGTCATATGGACACACATGTCGCTCAGAGCATTTCCTGCAGTGGGTTTTGTCACCCTGTGTAATACTGGCTACTATGGTGACTCCAGTATGAGTTAGAGATGTCATGGTGCTACTATGGTTGTCTACTGTCTGCTGCCATAACATTTAGCCACCCAATTCCCATGCATGCTCACATCAATACCAGAGATACAGGTAACAACACATTCTACTTCATTCGGCAATTGGTAGGTTGATTGACTTATCTTGAGTGTGTGCCAAACTTGCGGATGGTGCTGGAGGGCTGCCTATGTTGGATGCACATAGTACACTCCCTATACATGATTTAGCACAGGTAGTGTCATGTTAGGCATCCCTTTTACTGTATGTGCTAGTCAGAGAGAGGTGCCATTCCCTGGGTCTCTACTGTGTCAGTGTATGTGCTATGTGTTGTCTCTTTGCCGAAGCCTCGGCATACTGGTCACGCCTCCATCTGCCTACTGGGGCAGACTCAGGTTGTTCCTCCTCTGAGCCACTCTGTGCCTGTGGAGGCCTTGGCATTAGTGGGGGGCTGTTTGGCCCTACCCCCTGCTGTTCCTGCTGCAGCTGTTTTCACAGGATCATATTGTGTAGCATAACACATACCATAACAATTTGGGTACATGTAGCTGATGAGTACTGCAAGGCTGCACCAGATGTATCCAGACACTGGAACCTTGACCTGAGCATCCCAAACACACAATCTATTATACGTCTGTTCTCTGCATGTGCCTCATTATGGCATTCTTGTTCAGGTGTGTGTGCATTTCTGATGGGTGTCATCAGCCACAGCTCCAGTGTGCATCCAGCATCCCCCACTAGGTGACCGTAGGGGATGTCCTCACTGGCAAATCTCTGGTAGAGCTGCATCAGATGTCATATGTGGGAATCGTCATAGCTTCCAGAGCAGCCAGCACACACATTCACTATAATGCCGTGGGCATCACATATGACCTGGCAGTTGATGGAGGGGATGCCCCTGCAGTTGATGTAGGCCCTACCCTGATCACCGGTTTGTGCTTTGATGCATATGTACGTGCAGTCCATAGGACCCACATCCTAGGGGTAATCTGCTATTTGGTGGAAGAGACGCATATTGGTGGTCAACAACTCACGGGTGTTAAGGAAATATTTGTGGTCACTGGCATGTGCTGACATGGCATCCAGGAACTGGTGGAATACATTGGATGCTGATGCCTGTGAGATTCCTATGATATTCCCATTTGAGCTTTGGAAGGTACCTGTGGCTAGTATTCCTAGGCCTTCACATATCTTGGTATCCACTGGGATGGGTTACCCTTGGTCAGTTTGGTGTGCCAGGTGTGGCTGGCACAGCTCAACAGTTTGCTGTGGGAGATCTCTGTCCACCCTCTAGCGCTTCACTGTCTCCAGCTCATGTAGCCTCTGGTAGGTTACCCTGGGTCTGTACAGTCTTCTCCATCTCCTCATTGTGCATTCATTGGCAGCATTCACATCCTCAACACCCTCAGCCTCTTGCACATGTTGTTCTATGTTGCCTGCTGCAACCCTTTTCATTTTGTAGGTTTGTTGGTTAAAATTTCCCTGCTTGTACACACCGGTGGTGTAGAGTGTGGGAAAAGCCAGAGGGGAAGGTGTTTGCTTAGTTTATAGTAGTGTTCTGGGCTGGTCTGCTTCCTAGATAATTGGCCGATTCTGATACATTTCATTTGCCAGCTAAGCTAGTTCTCCTCGATTATCCTCCTACTTCTGTTTTCCCTTCCCATTGCCTTCCTGTTTAAGTCCGGGGGTGCCCCACACAAACAGCCTGCTCAAATGTGCACAGAACTGCTATTTCCTGGTTTAACCCCTATTTTTTCCTGTAAAACCTGGTGCACAGCGTACACACCGTCTTAAGCTTTGTAAAGAGTGCTACACAAGTTTAGACACACCCCCTATCTTAGCTGTGCTAAGCTAGGAGAAAACCCGAGCCGCGGGCTCCAATCCACTTACAGTATGCCTGACACACCCCCATGATGTCACCTACCTCCTAGGATTGCACCATGCTATTCCTACTCTTACACTGTTGGGACCTGACTCACATGCTGGGGAAAACTGGGATCCACTATCATTCCGCTCATTTGCACAGGATTGCCTGCTAATGTATAGTTACATGTCTCACACTGTGCCTCCCCCCTTAGCAACAACTACTCACTGGCCAGGTTGTCTTCTGCCTGCCATTGACTTGCATGTCAGAATTTTGATTTTATTTAGATTGCTTATTTTAGGTTTATTTTATTGTCCCCCCAATCCCATTTGCACGCCACTGCCCTATGCTTAAACTGCCGAGATAGGCAAAAATAATATTAAAGTTGATTTTTGTATTTATTTTTATGTTTGCAATGTCGATGGCCTTATACTTGGCTATTTTCATGCTTACTACATGATATGCAGCCTTTATTTGGAGCTGTCATAGCTCCGTTTTGGATTTTGCAGAAATGTATTTCTGCAGATAGCACTAGTCCTGCACGGACTGTTGCAAGTTTCCTGGACTGCAATATCACCTCATTTGCATAGATTTCTCCTTAAAATTGGGTGATTTGCATGCCAGGGCTTAGTCTGTGTAGGATTAGTGCAGGAGCGCTCGTGCACACCCCTGCAGGCTGTTCCTGGATCGCACAGCAGACATATTGCCTGCTTGGGCACCTGCACTGATCCTGCACTCCGTGCAAACTTTTGAGAATCCGGGGGAACATCTATGTAACAGTGCTGATAATTATGTCCGTTGTTTCTGCACTAATATTCCTATACTCATGAATATCATTAATATTCTGGAATTCTGGATATTTGACCTGACTTCTAAGGACTGCACTGTAATGAATTTCTGCATATCATTTCAAATGAACTAACTAATTAACTATGACTGAAGTATCTCCTTATAATACCAAAACCCTTGGTTCCCAAACCTTGTATCATACAAACAAAATGTGTTTGTACGTAATGTACTGCGAATTCTGTTCTTGTTATTTTTCTTGACTAAAGGTTATTTTCACTGATTGAAAGTGCATTCATTGAAACTGTATGCAAACTGTGAACACCTGTTTTAATATGGCTCATTTCTAGACTTATGCAAAGAGAATACTGCATTTTTATCTGGCAAAATATATTTAAATGAACCCCAATCTTACAAACTGTATTACAGATAGCACTTTGTTAGAACTTAATTTGTCATTGAACAATTTTAAAAATAATATTTTACTCAGATGTTCTGGTTCCTAATACATCCCTTTTGAAAATCTACAAAATGCTAGATGTATTGTGAAAATAGTTCATTCAGTTTGCTTCAACTGATCCCTTCATGAATTTTTTTTCTGTAGCTAGGAAATGATGTTGCAGACTTGCTAAAATGGCCAGGTACTTGTACATAGTTTTCTGTATCTACAGCCAGTTAATCCATGTACTGTAAGGAGCTAAAGAATGCTTTATGTATGCATGTCTCAGTTTTCAAAGGTGCAGTTCATCCATTAGCAAGTATGTTATCTTAATTTATGACAGTTCTTATGTAACTTATTTCTCACAAAATGTGTCAGTGAATTATGATGGCATACATACCCCAGGATTCAATAAATTCCATGCAAGAATAAAATTACTCTTGCACAGAATGGTTCATGTCCATATAGCACAGCAGCACACCTTGCATATTCATGAAGGTGTGCTGCTGTACTACTTATACGGACACAAACCGTGAATGAGTGCAGGAGGCATGTCCAAGTAGTGTATGGACAGTAAACATGCCCCATGCACTCAGAAAGTGCCGTACAGCACTTTCTAAATTGATCTAGCATAATATTAGAGATTTACTCTAATATTATGCCAGTATTTCAGTGTCCGCAGACACTGAAATGAAATAATGATCATTTCAGTGTCCACAGACACTGAAATAAACATCAGCAACAAGAAAGCAATGCAGGGGGTGTGTGGTAGGTTCTGTGACATACCCCCTGCATTGCCAAAGCACCATACGACACCTCCAAAATTTGCTAAAGCAGGAAATGTGTGCAAATGCACAAATAATGGGGGATAAATCCCTCAAAAGGGACACAGACCGATATTGCCCATGAAACTTAGAAAGTTGATAGAAAACAGGTCATGCATTAGCATGAATTACTAAAGGGTAGAAGTCTGAAAGAAAATGTATGCCAATATTGTCTTAAAGCAGTGCATGTTGACAAAGGGACAAATAATGGGGGGGAATAAATAACAAAATATGGATACATCTGAAAAATTGCCCTTACACACTTAGAAAGTTGATAGAAAACAGGATATGTATTAGCGGGAGTCCCTGAAGGATAGAAGCATGAAAGCTAAATGAATGCCATTATTTTCATGATAGCAGTCCTTAATGAGTTTTTAGAACAGCACAAGACTCACTTATATAACATAATAATATAATAATATATATATATACTTTTGTTTGTAGGCTAAGGAATGTTTAAGTGTAGGTAAGTGGTGTGGGCATTATGGCCCTCCACTCACCATAGTTTATACATCCCATAGGAGATAAATGCAAATATACAGGTAAAATTTACAAGCTGAGATAGTGTAGTGGTTAGAGTCCTGGCTTTACATGCAGGTCTTCATGGTTAAACTACCAAGACAGGCAGCTTATTTCTGTATGGGAAAGTAGTGTTAACATTATTTTTGTAAACTTGAATTATGTAGTAACTGTTTTTTGTCAACCAAGGTAGTGTAACAGGTCCAAAAGTGAGATGTCAATCTAGAAAATATGTGAAACCCCCATATAAACACAAGTGCCCCATACAGTACAGCCACACAAGAATATAATTTAATGAAAGCACATAGGGGGATATCATTGAAGGTAAACATAAAATTATAATTTGTCAGTAATGATAAATCAATCCAACAATCCTTATACTTTATAAAATGAAATGTGAGCAATGCTAAGTAGTGCTCAGCTATGCTAAGCTGGTATAAGCATTTCTTAAATGTAAATGCTAAGCAATAAGTAGCCCAGCTAAGTGGATTTGCACATTGGCAAGCAGTGCTCAACATCTGTCCCTTTAAGCATTGCCAGCCTTAGCTAAGCGGGTTTGTGCGTTGCTTAGCTTAGCTCAACATATTCAGAACGGTCCAATGATGGCAAAGTGTGGGAATTTGGTTCTATTTAAACCTCACAGGTGGGAATACAGCCATAACCAGTTGTTGCTCATATTTGCAGGCACTGTGGCTGGCGTAGGAGAGGGATCACGCTTTCCAGTGCAACGCTGGGGCATTCAGGAGTCCAGGGTCATGGTTGGACTCCTAGTGAATGACCATAAGAAGAGACTGCTGCAGGGCCAGTACCAGGGCTCCCAATCTAAAGCAGAGGCATGGGACCATCTTGCTACTGGCATCCCTTGAACTGGAGAGCAGGTTCAGCATCATTTCACTGACCTCAAGCATAGGAAGAGGAGCTCTTGGACCAGTGGACCCAAGATGCATGGGCACAGAATGTCCCTTAGCTGTGCAAGTATGAGTATCAATTAGTGTTTACCAAAGTCCAGCCTACGTATGTGATTGATAGGTATGCATAAATGTTTCTTTATCTCCTGATATGATGCAGATGAGGGGGCTGTGAACATAGATGCCCATGCCAGCAGGTTGGTAAGGCTGCACCGGGAGGCTGGTGAGTACAAATCTAGCTTGCAGTATTCAGGCCAAATAAATACAAAGGAGTAGAATGTCAACTGCCAGTAGGTTAAACTGTGTACTGTGTGTAATAAATAAATCTGACATTAGCATGGTAATACTGATTTACAGGATATCTATCAATAAAATTGCTAGTACCCTTCAATTAAACTAAAAGCCCCAGACTGCTGTGTTTACTTTGGTATGTGGTGGTATGAATCTACATGTGTATAGGTTCTTTACAGCAACTATGGCTCTGACAGCATGAATTAATCGAGGCTCATCTGACAAAGACTGTGGAGCTGTAAAACAGGAAATCAACTATACGAAATGTTGCATGCACCAAGATCTCATCCCAGAATAGTAATGTGTAAACTATTATATTGTATCCCCTACAGCAGTGCTTTGTGTTAACTATTGCTTTCCAGATTGTAATATGTCAAAGTACTAATACACAGTACAAGATCTATATGCCATACATGAATGTCAGAATTACAAGATCAGATTGTCCAACCAAGTGAGTATTAGGCAGAAAACAGTCAAGCCAGAGACAGCAGTTAATCAATAGCTGATTGCATTGAAATACAACCTTGTTGTACCTTTTTGCATAAACAGGCACAGTTCAGATCCTGGGAGTGGTAGTAAGCTGTATGCATAATTTCACCCAAGAATATGTGAATATGTGTAGAAACAGTCAGGTAGTGTTAACCAAAATTTCCTCCACAGGTCTGCCAGGCATGGAAATGTTCCTAATAGCTGGAAGAAGGCAGAACTAATACGCTGTGTACAACAATTCCATTGTCCAACCCCGGGGCTGCAAATGACAGCAAGATAAGTGCATACACCAAGCGGTTTCTTCCGATAAATGTCCCTCATGTGTCACCCTGTCACTGCTAGTGATGACCACTGCCAATACCCAGAGTGACAGATAGAAATCCAGGCAGAGTATGGCAGTAGTAAACACACACACACACACACACACACACACACACACACACACACACACACACACACACACACACACACACACACACACACACAAACACACACACCATGAGTGCAGGACACCCCTGTCAGTGTCACATATGTAACCTTGAATATGTGAATATGTGTAAAAACAGTCAGGTAGGGTTAACAGATATTTCTTCCACAGATCTTCCAGGTAAGGAAATATCTGTATTAGCTTTCAGAAGGCTGTAGCTATACACTGTGTACAAACATTCCACTTCCTAACCCCAGGCCATAGCTAGATGTAAAGTGAGGTCATACCTGGAGAGTAA